>NC_084560.2:45182920-45290420 GCF_033978685.3 Nerophis lumbriciformis
TCAAGACTAAACACTAATAACTAATAACAGTCAGATCTAAAAACCAAACACAGGCTGGGCTAACCTGGCTAAAGAAATTGGTTACATAGTCCCACTGGTTGTTTTCCTGCTTGATTGGATTATGACCACACACACATACACACACAATCATTGAGGAAATGAGGTGTCAACACACAAGTGTTTATTTAAACACTCATTTATTTTTCTACCGGAAGCCAAAGCCGGCTCGAGCACAGACACCAGATGAGTGAAGGGATTTTCATGGAGGATTCCACAGCACATCAACCACAACCACACACACGGACAACTTTGCTAATACAAATTAATCCTAAGAAAACAAATGTTAAAGTAGTTTTAGGAGATACAAGTTTAATTGGATCCGTGACCCAGCTCGTACCTCGAAAAACTGGTATTTTGAAACAGCGCTGCGTGTTGAGGTCAAATGAATCAATAACCCCACCACAACAGCACAACTTTAACATGTAACATGCCTTTTAAAAAAGAAAAACAAACTTTTAGAGAATGATTAGTGTATGAAAGATAATCCAATAGAATGTTCTAGAAACAACTACAGTTCTTTTATGAAACAATGTAATAATGTACGGCATTGGAGAAATGCTTCAAGCTGCTTCTCCGTCAGACAGACCATTAGCAGCTTCTCAATATTTTCATGGATAAATGACTGTCAATTGGCTATTATTTCAACAACCTTGGCGGACTCATCCTGCAGACTAGTAGCGGCATGTTCAAACTACTTCACCAAATTGGCTACATGTTTTGAGGATTTCTTTCTTTGATTCAGTAAATATAATTCACTTCTTCTTAGCCATGTCCTTCACGTTCACTTTCCTGGTCGGGGGTGGGGCGTGGTTGGGGCAGGTGCGTGGTTAGGGGCGTGGTTAAGAGGGGAGGAGTATATTTACAGCTAGAATTCACCAAGTCAAGTATTTCATATATATATATATATACACACAGGTAAAAGCCAGTCAATTAGAATATTTTGAAAAACTTGATTTATTTCAGTAATTGCATTCAAAAGGTGTAACTTGTACATTATATTTATTCATTGCACACAGACTGATGCATTCAAATGTTTATTTCATTTCATTTTGATGATTTGAAGTGGCAACAAATGAAAATCCAAAATTCCGTGTGTCACAAAATTAGAATATTACTTAAGGCTAATACAAAAAAGGGATTTTTATAAATGTTGGCCAACTGAAAAGTATGAAAATGAAAAATATGAGCATGTACAATACTCAATACTTGGTTGGAGCTCCTTTTGCCTCAATTACTGCGTTAATGCGGCGTGGCATGGAGTCTATGAGTTTCTGGCACTGCTCAGGTGTTATGAGAGCCCAGGTTGCTCTGATAGTGGCCTTCAACTCTTCTGCGTTTTTGGGTCTGGCATTCTGCATCTTCCTTTTCACAATACCCCACAGATTTTCTATGGGGCTAAGGTCAGGGGAGTTGGCGGGCCAATTTAGAACAGAAATACCATGGTCCGTAAACCAGGCACGGGTATATTTTGCGCTGTGTGCAGGCGCCAAGACCTGTTGGAACTTGAAATCTCCATCTCCATAGAGCAGGTCAGCAGCAGGAAGCATGAAGTGCTCTAAAACTTGCTGGTAGACGGCTGCGTTGACCCTGGATCTCAGGAAACAGAGTGGACCGACACCAGCAGATGACATGGCACCCCAAACCATCACTGATGGTGGAAACTTTACACTAGACTTCAGGCAACATGGATCCTGTGCCTCTCCTGTCTTCCTCCAGACTCTGGGACCTCGATTTCCAAAGGAAATGCAAAATTTGCATGGTTGGGTGATGGTTTGGGGTGCCATGTCATCTGCTGGTGTCGGTCCACTCTGTTTCCTGAGATCCAGGGTCAACGCAGCCGTCTACCAGCAAGTTTTAGAGCACTTCATGCTTCCTGCTGCTGACCTGCTCTATGGAGATGGAGATTTCAAGTTCCAACAGGACTTGGCGCCTGCACACAGCGCAAAATCTACCCGTGCCTGGTTTACGGACCATGGTATTTCTGTTCTAAATTGGCCCGCCAACTCCCCTGACCTTAGCCCCATAGAAAATCTGTGGGGTATTGTGAAAAGGAAGATGCAGAATGCCAGACCCAAAAACGCAGAAGAGTTGAAGGCCACTATCAGAGCAACCTGGGCTCTCATAACACCTGAGCAGTGCCAGAAACTCATCGACTCCATGCCACGCCGCATTAACGCAGTAATTGAGGCAAAAGGAGCTCCAACCAAGTATTGAGTATTGTACATGCTCATATTTTTCATTTTCATACTTTTCAGTTGGCCAACATTTCTAAAAAATCCCTTTTTTGTATTAGCCTTAAGTAATATTCTAATTTTGTGACACACGGAATTTTGGATTTTCATTTGTTGCCACTTCAAATCATCAAAATTAAATGAAATAAACATTTGAATGCATCAGTCTGTGTGCAATGAATAAATATAATGTACAAGTTACACCTTTTGAATGCAATTACTGAAATAAATCAAGTTTTTCTAAATATTCTAATTTACTGGCTTTTACCTGTATATTGACGCTTACATAGGTCTGGTGATAATGTTCCCCTTTAAAAACAACAAACAAAGTCCTCCCTCCCAATGAAAGTCAAACTTTCTAGCAAGACTGCCAAAGAGCATGCAGAGCGGCTCCTAATTGAAAACGTTATAGGGATGCATTACACTTGTTTTTTTTTAAATAAGTGTCGCTATAAAGCCTTAGCAGGCCCCCGGTGTGGGGGAACTGGCCATTAATTTATAAAAAGGTGCAGGCCACGGCTCCCTTAATTGATAAGCTCTAGGCTACTTTCATCACTTGTCGACTTCATAGCGGCGGCCAATGCTTCCTTCCAGGATGCTGTTGCATCTTTGACACAGGGGTGTTGGTGACAAAGAGCAGTTTGCCAAAACAGGGGTGGCTCTAGGCTGTCCATTAAAAAAAATAATAAAAGAAACCACACACAAAACAAGCGTGCACATTCCACTCGCTGGTCTGACCCATTTAACCATGTACCGTATTTTCCGCACCATAAGCCGCCCTGGGTTATAAGCCGCGCCTTCAATGAACGGCATATTTCAAAACTTTGTCCACCTATAAGCCGCCCCGTGTTATAAGCCGCATCTAACTGCGCTAAAGGAATGTCAAAAAAACAGTCAGATAGGTCAGTCAAACTTTAATAATATATTAAAAACCAGCGTGATGTGGGCGCGCATGGAGTCGTATATCAACATGGACGGAGCTGCGTGAAAAAAGCCACCCGGCCTCTTCGCGTAAACTTCCCTTAACCACTCGCTCATCTTTTCTTCATCCATCCATCCCTTCGAGTTAGCTTTTATGATGACGCCGGCTGGAAAGGTCTCTTTTGGCAAGGTCTTCCTTTTGAATATCACCATGGGTGGAAGTTTCTGGCCATTAGCATGGCAAGCTAGAACCACAGTGAAGGATGACTTCTCATTCCCTGTGGTGCGAATATTCACCGTACGTGCTCCCGTTGTATCCACAGTGCGGTTCACAGGAATATCAAAAGTCAGTGGAACCTCGTCCATGTTGATAATGTTCTCTGGCCGGATCTTTTTTTCAGCTATCTTGTTTTTACAATATGCACGGAAAGTAGCCAGCTTTTCTTGAAAGTCTTTAGGCAGTTGCTGTGAAATAGTAGTCCGTGTGCGGATGGAGAGATTGCGTCTTTTCATGAACCGGAAACCTGTCGCTTAGTAGGAGCCATTTTGTGGTCTTTACAGATGTAAACACACAAAGGAAATGAAACGTAATATCCGCGCGCTTCTTCTTCTTCTACGCGGGCGGGTGGTTGCTTACAGTAGAAGAAGAAGCGCTTCCTGTTCTATGGGGGCGGGTGCTTACCTTGGCGGTTGCTTGCGTAGAAGAAGAAGCACTTCCTCTTCTACGGGGAAAAAAGATGGCGGCTGTTTACCGTAGTTGCGAGACCGAAACTTTATGAAAATGAATCTTAATATTAATCCATATATAAAGCGCACCGGGTTATAAGCCGCACTGTCAGCTTTTGAGTAAATTTGTGGTTTTTAGGTGCGGCTAATAGTGCGGAAAATACGGTACGTAGACGCCGATTTCCAGAAGTCGCAACCGATCCAATGAAGAGGATATGAGCCTTTATGTGTTAGTTTTATTAACTCAGCAAGGCTACGCGTATGGTTTTTATCACCGTGCGTTGGTTTGTTTGCAAAGTTACGCTAAGAATGAGACAAAGTACAAGTGCAATTAAAGAAACATGGGCGTGCACTACTCAGCTGCAACCAGCAGAGGCGCTGCTGATTCAGACTCAACGAGTTTGCTTAGTCAGCTCATGGGAAGCTGTCATTTTTCTTAAAGGGGAACATTATCACCAGACCTATGTAAGCGTCAATATATACCTTGATGTTGCACAAAAAAGACCATATATTTTTTTAACCGATTTCCGAACTCTAAATGGGTGAATTTTGGCGAATTAAATATTCGCTCATCAGGAAGCAATCCGCCATTTTCTCAAACACCGGGTCAAAACAGCTCTGTTATTTTCCGTTTTTTCGTCTGTTTTCCGTACCTTGGAGACATCATGCCTCGTCGGTGTGTTGTCGGAGGGTGTAACAACACGAACGGGGACGGATTCAAGTTGCACCAGTGGCCCAAAGATGCCAAAGTGGCAGGAAATTGGACGTTTGTTCCGCACACTTTACCGACGAAAGCTATGCTACGACAGAGATGGCAAGAATGTGTGGATATCCTGCGACACTCAAAGCAGATGCATTTCCAACCATAAAGTCAAAGAAATCTGCCGCCAGACCCCCATTGAATCTGCCGGAGTGTGTGAGCAATTCAGGGACAAAGGTCCTCGCTAGCACGGCAAGCAATGGCGGCAGTTTGTTCCCGCAGACGAGCGAGCTAAACCCCTTGGATGTCTTGGCTCACACCGTTCCAAGATGATCAAGAGAAGAATATCGACCCTAGCTTCCCTGGCCTGCTGACATGAGGGTATGTCTACAGAATATATTAATTGATGAAAATTGGGCTGTCTGCACTCTCAAAGTGCATTGGTTGGGGGCGTGGCTAAAAGGGGAGGAGTATATTTACAGCTAGAATTCACCAAGTCAAGTATTTCATATATATATATATATATATATATATATATATATATATATATATATATATATATATATATATATATTAACTAGATCCACTATGGACTGGACTCTCACACTATTAACTAGATCCACTATGGACTGGACTCTCACACTATTAACTAGATCCACTATGGACTGGACTCTCACACTATTATGTTAGATCCACTATGGACTGGACTCTCACACTATTATGTTAGATCCACTATGGACTGGACTCTCACACTATTATGTTAGATCCACTATGGACTGGACTCTCACACTATTATGTTAGATCCACTATGGACTGGACTCTCACACTATTATGTTAGAGCCACTATGGACTGGACTCTCACACTATTATGTTGGATCCACTATGGACTGCACTCTCACACTATTATGTTAGAGCCACTATGGACTGGACTCTCACACTATTAACTAGATCCACTATGGACTGGACTCTCACACTATTAACTAGATCCACTATGGACTGGACTCGCACACTATTAACTAGATCCACTATGGACTGGACTCTCAGACTATTAACTAGATCCACTATGGACTGGACTCTCACACCTTTAACTAGATCCACTATGGACTGGACTCTCACACTATTAACTAGATCCACTATGGACTGGACTCTCACACTAATAACTAGATCCACTATGGACTGGACTCAAACACTATTAACTAGATCTACTATGGACTGGACTCTCACACTATTAACTAGATCCACTATGGACTGGACTTGCACATTATTATGTTAGATCCACTATGGACTGGACTCTCACACTATTATGTTAGATCCACCATGGACTGGACTCTAAGACTATTAACTAGATCCACTATGGACTGGACTCTCACACTATTAAGTAGATCCAATATGGACTGGACTCTCACACTATTATGTTAGATCCACTATGGACTGGACTCTCACACTATTATGTTAGATCCACTATGGACTGGACTCTCAGACTATTAACTAGATTCACTATGGACTGGACTCTCAGACCATTAACTAGATCCACTATGGACTGGACTTTCACACTATTAACTAGATCCACTATGGACTGGACTCTCACACCTTTAACTAGATCCACTATGGATTGGACTCTCACACTATTAACTAGATCCACTATGGACTGGACTCTCACTATTATGTTAGATCCACTATGGACTGGACTCTCACACTATTATGTTAGATCCACTATGGACTGGACTCTTATACTATTAACTAGATCCACTATGGACTGGACTCTCACACTATTAACTAGATCCACTATGGACTGGACTCTCACACTATTAACTAGATCCACTATGGACTGGACTCTCACACTATTATGTTAGATCCACTATGGACTGGACTCTCACACTATTATGTTAGATCCACTATGGACTGGACTCTCACCCAATAACTAGATCCACCATGGACTGGACTCTCAGACTATTAACTAGATCCACTATGGACTGGACTCTCACACTAATAACTAGATCCACTATGGACTGGACTCTCACACTATTAACTAGATCCACTATGGACTGGACTCTCACACTAATAACTAGATCAACTATGGACTGGACTCTCAGACTATTAACTAGATCCACTACGGACTGGACTCTCAGACCATAAAATAAAATAGCTTAAAGGTTAAGGTTATGTGGGCTATACCGAGGATGTCGTTGTGGCTTGTGCAGCCCTTTGAGACACTTGTGATTTAGGGCTATATAAATAAACATTGATTGATTGATTGATTGATTGATTGACCATTAACTAGATCCACTATGGACTGGACTCTCACACTAATAACTAGATCCACCATGGACTGGACTCTCAGACTATTAACTAGATCCACTATGGACTGGACTCTCACACTATTAACTATATCCACTATGGACTGGACTCTCATACCTTTAACTAGATCCACTATGGACTGGACTCTCACACTAGTAACTAGATCCACTATGGACTGGACTCTCACACTATTAACTAGATTCACTATGGACTGGACTCTCACACTATTATGTTAGATCCACTATGGACTAGACTCTCACACTATTAACTAGATCCACTATGGACTGGACTCTCACACTATTATGTTAGATCCACTATGGACCGGACTCTCACACTAATAACTAGATCCACTATGGACTGGACTCTCAGACCATTAACTAGATCCACTATGGACTGGACTCTCACACTATTATGTTAGATCCACTATGGACTAGACTCTCAGACCATTAAATAGATCCACTATGGACTGGACTCTCACACTAACAACTAGATCCACTATGGACTGGACTCTCACACTATTATGTTAGATCCACTATGGACTGAACTCTCACACTATTATGTTAGATCCACTATGGACTGGACTCTCACACTATTAACTAGATCCACTATGAACTGGACTCTCACACTAGTAACTAGATCCACTATGGACTGGACTCTCACACTATTATGTTAGATCCACTATGGACTGGACTCACACACTAACAACTAGATCCACTATGGACTGGACTCTCACACTATTATGTTAGATCCACTATGGACTGGACTCTCACACTATTATGTTAGATCCACTATGGACTGGACTCTCACACTAGTAACTAGATCCACTATGGACTGGACTCTCACACTATTATGTTAGATCCACTATGGACTGGACTCTCACACTATTATGTTAGATCCACTATGGACTGGACTCTCACACTATTAACTAGATCCACTATGGACTGGACTCTCAGACCATTAACTAGATCCACTATGAACTGGACTCTCACACTATTAACTAGATCCACTATGGACTGGACTCTTACACTATTAACTAGATCCACTATGGACTGGACTCTCACACTATTAACTAGATCCACTATGGACTGGACTCTCACACTATTATGTTAGATCCACTATGGACTGGACTCTCACACCTTTAACTAGATCCACTATGGACTGGACTCTCACACTATTAACTAGATCCACTATGGACTGGACTCTCACACTATTAACTAGATCCACTATGGACTCGACTCTCACACTACTAACTAGATCCACTATGGACTGGACTCACACACTAACAACTAGATCCACTATGGACTGGACTCTCACACTATTATGTTAGATCCACTATGGACTGGACTCTCACACTATTATGTTAGATCCACTATGGACTGGACTCTCACACTAGTAACTAGATCCACTATGGACTGGACTCACACACTAACAACTAGATCCCCTATGGACTGGATTCGCACACTATTAAGTAGATCCAATATGACTGGACTCTTACTGTTATGCTGGATCCACTATGGACTGTACTCTCACAATATTATGTCAGACCCACTCGACATCCATTGCATTCGGTCTCCCTAGAGGGGGGGGGGGGGGGGGGGGGGGGGGGGGGTTACCCACATATGCGGTCCTCTCCAAGGTTTCTCATAGTCATTCACATCGACGTCCCACTGGGGTGAGTTTTTCCTTGCCCTTATGTGGGCTCTGTACCGAGGATGTCGTTGTGGCTTGTGCAGCCCTTTGAGACACTTGTGATTTAGGGCTATATAAATAAACATTGATTGATTGATTGATTGAATATGGACTGGACTCTCACACTAATAACTGGATTAAGTAGATCCAATATGGACTGGACTCTCACACTATTATGTTATATACACTATGGACTGGACTTTCACACTAATAACTGGATCCACTATGGACTGGACTCTCACACTATTAACTAGATCCACTATGGACTGGACTCTCACACTAATAACTAGATCCACTATGGACTGGACTCTCACACTATTATGTTAGATCCACTATGGACTGGACTCTCACACTATTATGTTAGATCCGCTATGGACGGGACTCTCACACTATTAACTAGATCCACTATGGACTGGACTCTCACACTATTATGTTAGATCCACTATGGACTGGACTCTCACACTATTATGTTAGATCCACTATGGACTGGACTCTCACACTATTAACTAGATCCACTATGGACTGGATTCTCAGACCATTAACTAGATCCACTATGGACTGGACTCGCACACTATTAAGTAGGTCCAATATGGACTGGACTCTCACACTATTATGTTAGATCCACTATGGACTGGACTCTCACACTATTATGTTGGATCCACTATGGACTGGACTCTCACTATTATGTTAGATCCACTATGGACTGGACTCTCACTATTATGTTGGATCCACTATGGACTGGACTCTCACACCTTTAACTAGATCCACTATGGACTGGACTCTCAGACCATTAACTAGATCCACTATGGACTGGACTCTCACACTATTAACTAGATCCACTATGGACTGGACTCACACACTGACAACTAGATCCACTATGGACTGCACTCTCACACTATTGTGTTAGATCCACTATGGACTGGACTCTCACACTAATAACTAGATCAACTATGGACTGGACTCTCACACTATTAACTAGATCCACTATGGACTGGACTCGCACACTATTAAGTAGATCCAATATGGACTGGACTCTCACACTATTATGTTAGATCCACTATGGACTGGACTCTCACACTATTAACTAGATCCACTATGGACTGGACTCACACACTGACAACTAGATCCACTATGGACTGCACTCTCACACTATTAACTAGATCCACTATGAACTGGACTCTCACACTATTAACTAGATCCACTATGGACTGGACTCTCACACTATTAACTAGATCCACTATGGACTGGACTCTCACACCTTTAACTAGATCCACTATGGACTGGACTCTCACACTATTAACTAGATCCACTATGGACTGGACGAGCACAACATCCCAGATGACATAGCGAGAGCACAGGGCTCTCCGTGGTTTGTTGTCGGGTCTGGGAGACGGCGTAGACGGAGGAGGGAGAGGAAGCAGAAGCGTGGCCGCAGGTCCGGCGTCTTGCTCAGGCTTAGGAAACAACCCCACAAGCCACCTCTACCGAGCCTGTTCCTCTCTAATGCCAGATCCCTTGTACAGAAGATGGACGACCTGGAGTTACAACTTGCTGGAAACCGCTATGTTCGGGACTGTTGTCCTCAATCTCGTTACCTTGCGTAATGACAATAAAGCTGATTCTGATTCTGATTCTGACTCTCACACTATTAACTAGATCCACTATGGACTGGACTCTCAGACTATTAACTAGATCCACTATGGACTGGACTCTCAGACCATTAACTAGAGCCACTACGGACTGGACTCTCACACTATTATGTTAGATCCACTACCTACTGGTTAGAGTGTCCGTCCTGAGATCGGTAGGTTGGGAGTTCAAACCCCGGCCGAGTCATACCAAAGACTATTAAAAATGGGACCCATTACCTCCCTGCTTGGCACTCAGCATCAAGGGTTGGAATTGGGGGTTAAATCACCAAAAAATGATTCCCGGGCGCGGCCACCGCTGCTGCCCACTGCTCCCCTCACCTCCCAGGGGGTGATCAAGGGTGATGGGTCAAATGCAGAGAATAATTTCGCCACACCTAGTGTGTGTGTGACAATCATTGGTACTTTAACTTTAACTTTATGAACTGGACTCTCAGACCATTAACTAGATCCACTATGGACTGGACTCTCACACTATTAACTAGATCCACTATGGACTGGACTCTCAGACCATTAACTAGATCCACTATGGACTGGACTCTCACTATTATGTTAGATCCACTATAGACTGGACTTGTACACTATTAACTAGATCCACTATGGACTCGACTCTCACACTATTAACTAGATCCACTATGGACTGGACTCTCAGACCATTACCGAGATCCACTATGGGCTGAACTCTTACACTATTAACTAGATCCACTATGGACTGGACTCTCACACTATTATGTTGGATCCACTATGGACTGGACTCTCACACTATTATGTTAGATCCACTATGGACTGGACTCTCACACTATTAACTAGATTCACTATGGACTGGACTCTCACACTATTAACTAGATTCACTATGGACTGGACTCTCACACCTTTAACTAGATCCACTATGGACTGGACTCTCACACTAGTAACTAGATCCCCTATGGACTGGACTCTCACACTATTAACTAGATCCACTATGGACTGGACTCACACACTATCAACTAGATCCACTATGGACTGGACTCTCACACTATTAACTAGATCCACTATGGACTGGACTCTCACACTATTATGTTAGATCCACTATGGACTGGACTCTCACACTATTAACTAGATCCACTATGAACTGGACTCCCACACTATTAACTAGATCCAATATGAACTGGACTCTCAGACCATTAACTAGATCCACTATGGACTGGACTCTCACACTATTATGTTGGATCCACTATGGACTGGACTCTCACACTATTATGTTAGATCCACTATGGACTGGACTCTCACACTATTAACTAGATTCACTATGGACTGGACTCTCACACCTTTAACTAGATCCACTATGGACTGGACTCTCACACTATTTACTAGATCCACTATGGACTGGACTCTCACTATTATGTTATATCCACTATGGACTGGACTCTCACACCTTTAACTAGATCCACTATGGACTGGACTCTCACACCTTTAACTAGATCCACTATGGACTGGACTCTCACACTATTATCTAGATCCACAATGGTCCCCACATCTGTGGTCCCCTCCAAGGTTTCTCATTGTACCCACTTGGGTTGAGTTTTTCCTTGCCCTCATGTGGGATCTGTCGTTGTGGGTTGTGCAGCCCTTTGAGACACTCCTGATTTGGGGTTATATACATTAACTTTGATTGATTGGTTACAAAACACAGGGTGCATCTTCATAGAGTTTTCGATAAAAATGTAAACAAACATTGAACGTAGTCCTCGGACTCCACTCCTACTCAGCTACAAAGCTCGCAAACGACGACTAACTATTTATATAGCGCTTTTCTCTAGTGACTCAAAGCCCTTTTACGTAGTGAAAGCCAATATCTAAGTTGCATTTAAAGCAGTGTGGGTGTCACTGGGAGCAGGTGGGTCAAGTGTCTTGCCCAAGGACACAACGGCAGTGACTAGCGGGGATCGAACCTGGAACTTTCAAGTTGCTGGCACGGCCGCTCAAGCAACCGAGCTATACCGTACATACTCCAGTATCATGTACGGTATAAGCTTACATGGCGTTCTTTGAAACAACTTATCAACAGCAAAAATGCACAAATAAAGCAGAAAATGAGACTTACTGAGAGGAAAGTCGCTTGACAACACAGCTGACACGCGCTGCCATTTTTCCTTGAGTGACGCTGCCTGGGTGACGGCCTGTAATTGGCTGGCTTAGTAGCTTCCTCTCCCGTCTCATTGGCTGCAACACGGAAAGTGGGCGGGGACTTATCCAGCTCCCAGCTCATTGGCTCAGACGTTCTACCAAAGAGTTTGCTGTTGTACAAGATGATTCCCTGCCAAGGGACGAAAAGCAGTAAACGACGACAAAGCCAAATAAACATGCCATTTCTCTGGGTAATAGTAGAATTAGTGTTATCTACGGGTTCATAACGTACTAAAAAAACATTTAGGAAAGAAAGAAAATATCCTAATAAGTGACATGGTTCATCTGATGACTTGTTTGTGGCTTGTTGCAATCAAAACCTTTTGATTGATTGAAGCTTTTATTAGTAAAGTTAAAGTTAAAAGTTAAAGTACCAATGATTGTCACACACACACTAGGTGTGGCGAAATTATTCTCTGCATTTGACCCATCACCCTTGATCACCCCCTGGGAGGTGAGGGGAGCAGTGGGCAGCAGCGGTGGCCGCGCCCGGGAATCATTTTTGGTGATTTAACCCCCAATTCCAACCCTTGATACTGAGTGCCAAGCAGGGAGGTAATGGGTCCCATTTTTATAGTCTTTGGTATGACTCGGCCGGGGTTTGAACCCAAAACCTACCGATCTCAGGGCGGACACTCTAACCACTAGGCCACTGAGTAGGTCCACTAGGCCACTGAGTAGATTGCACAGTACCAGGGCCGGCCCGTGGCATAGGCCGTATAGGCAAATGCTAAGGGCGCCGTCCATCAGGGGGCGCCACGCCAGTGCCACAAATGTTGGAGAAAAAAAAGAAAAAAAAAAGTTGGTACTATTATTTCTAAATACAAAAAATAATCCCACGTTAATTAAAATGCTAAGTAAAGCCTATTTAATAGAAATATTATTTGTTACGCACGGTGCGCCCCCTCCCTTCCCGTATCATGACTCTTTTTGGACATCACCACATCAAAAAATCAACACAAGATGTCAAAACGGCCAAAACTGTCAGGTGCCCAGGGAAGAAAAAAGAGAAAAGAAGAGGAGTAGAAACGAGAAAAGACACAGAGGTAGCAGGCAGGTGAGCCGAACATGAAATTATTTGTCTGTTACAGAATGTGATAGTAACCCGGCTTTTTAGCATTAAGCTAATGTCACATGATTCGGCAATTGCTAATCAATAAATAGCTAGTTCTGTTTTAACGTCGGGTTAATATTGTGGAGGGGGCTAAATTGTTATGGAAAATAATAATGTAACGTTAGGTAATTACAGTACTCCCACCTTACATTCCTCAGGGACAGTTGTATTAGATCTTTTAAGCAGGTGTTTTTTGTTTAAATTATTGCCTTCTGGTTAGCTAATGTTTGCCCTGCAGGTAATAGTCACTTTTCCACCCCTTTATATATTAGGTATAGTTGTAAGTAAAAAAAAAAGGTCAAAGACAAAGCTATTCGGGTTCTTGTGAGTATATACACTTCACTGCCGATGTGGGGGGGCGCCACCTAAAATCTGTACAGTACATATTCCCTACAATTGACCACTAAATGGTAACACCCCAATAAGTTTTTCAACTTGTTTAAGTCGGAGTCCACGTAAATCAATTCATGGTACAAATATATACTATCAGCATAATACAGTCATCACACAAGTTAATCATCAGAGTATATACATTAGTCAGGGCCGGCCCGTGGCATAGGCCGTATAGGCAAATGCTAAGGGCGCCGTCCATCAGGGGGCGCCACGCCAGTGCCACAAATGTTGGAGAAAAAAAAAGAAAAAAAAAAGTTGGTACTATTATTTCTAAATACAAAAAATAATCCCACGTTAATTAAAATGCTAAGTAAAGCCTATTTAATAGAAATATTATTTGTTACAACATTACGCCCCCCGCACGGTGCGCCCCCTCCCTTCCCGTATCATGACTCTTTTTGGACGTCACCACATCAAAAAATCAACACAAGATGTCAAAACGGCCAAAACTGTCAGGTGCCCAGGGAAGAAAAAAGAGAAAAGAAGAGGAGTAGAAACGAGAAAAGACACAGAGGTAGCAGGTAGGTGAGCCGAACATGAAATTATTTGTCTGTTACAGAATGTGATAGTAACCCGGCTTTTTAGCATTAAGCTAATGTCACATAATTCGGCAATTGCTAATCAATAAATAGCTAGTTCTGTTTTAACGTCGGGTTAATATTGTGGAGGGGGCTAAATTGTTATGGAAAATAATAATGTAACGTTAGGTAATTACAGTACTCCCACCTTACATTTTTCAGGGACATTTGTATTAGATCTTTTAAGCAGCTGTTTTTTGTTTACATTGTTATTGCCTTCTGGTTAGCTAATGTTTGCCCTGCAGGTAATAGTCACTTTTCCACCCCTTTATATATTAGGTATAGTTGTAAGTAAAAAAAAAAGGTCAAAGACAAAGCTATTCGGTTTCTTGTGAGTATATACACTTCACTGCCGATGTGGGGGGGGCGCCACCTAAAATCTTGCCTAGGGCGCCAGATTGGTTAGGGCCGGGCCTGACATTAGTGATGGGTCCGGCAACACCGATGCATCGGCGCATGCGTCGAGCTCATAGAGCGAAACCCTGTGTCGGTGCGCGTACCGCTTTTAGAAAGTCACGTGACCGATCATGAGCTGTTTTGGTCACGTGACCGATACGCCAACTGTGTCGCACTGACGCCTCCTCTGTGCCCTGTGAGCGGCTCTTTTCTACAGCCGGAGAAATAATAACTAAGAAGAGAAATCGTCTAAAATGTAATACGTCGGAAAAACTTTATTTTTTTTATTTATTTTTTTTATAAAAATTTGTAAAAAAATTATATTAAAAAAAATTCCCAGTCCACAATCATCCACAACACGTTCTCTTAGATGTCCATGTTATGATACATGTTCACATTATTTATTGACTGTATATAAAAAAGATAAAAACATATTTTTATTTAAATGAAGATATGAAATAATCCTAAATGAAATACAATGACTTGGTTTATATTATTGTATATACTAGGGCAGGGGTCACCAACGCGGTGCCCGCGGTCACCAGGTAGCCCGTAAGGACCAGATCAGCCTGTTCTAAAAATAGCTCAAAGAGCAGCACTTACCAGTGAGCTGCCTCTATTTTTTATTTATTTTATTTATTTACTAGCAAGCTGGTCTCGCTTTGCTCGACATTTTTAATTCTAAAAGAGACAAAATTCAAATAGAATTTGAAAATCCAAGAAAATATTTTAAAGACTTGGTCTTCACTTGGAATAAGCGGTAGAAAATGGATTAAATTCATTTATTTTTTAATTTGCTTCTTATTACTTTTAGAAATACAATTTTAGAAAAAAAAATACATCCTTAAAAATGATTTTAGGATTTTTAAACAAATATACCTTTTTACCTGTTAAATTTCTTCCTCTTCTTTCCTGACAATTTAAATCAATGTTCAAGTAAATGTATTTATTTTTTTATTGTAAAGAATAATAAATATTTTAGCTTCTGTTTTTTCGACGAAAGAATATTTGTGAAATATTTCTTCAAACTTACTATGATTAAAATTCAAAAAAAATATTCTGGCAAATCTAGAAAATCTGTAGAATCAAATTTAAATTTTATTTCAAAGTATTTTGAATTTCTTTTAAAATTTTTGTTCTGGAAAATCTAGATGAAATACTGATTTGTCTTTGTTAGAAATATAGCTTGGTCCAATTTGTTAAATATTCTAACAAAGTACAGATTGGATTTTAACCAATTTAAAACATGTCATCAAAATTCTAAAATGTATCTTAATCAGGAAAAATTACTAATGATGTTCCATAAATTCTTTTTTTTTATTTTTTCAAAAAGATTCAAATAAGCTAGTTTTTCTCTTCTTTCTGTCGGTTGAATTTTGAATTATAAAGAGTCGAAATTGAAGATAAACTATGTTTCAAAATTTTATTTTAAATTTTTTCTTGTTTTCTCCTCTTTTAAACCGTTCAATTAAGTGTTTTTTTCATCATTTATTCTCTACAAAAAACCTTCCGTAAAAGGAAAAAAAAATGACAGAAATACCCATTTTTTTAATATATATACATTTATTTATTTAGCTATTCTTGTTTAAATCACACTTACGTGTAACTTACAAATGACAATATATTTATTTATTTAAGTGTGTATCAAACTGGTAGCCCTTCACATTAATCAGTACCCAAGAAGTAGTTTTTGGTTTCAAAAAGGTTGGTGACCCCTGTACTAGGGCATCAAATCAGTGTCAGTTGTGTCGGTCCATAGGTTGCCTGTAGGGATTTTTAATGTCCAGCAGATGTCAGTATTTAGTGACACAGTATCGACACAGTATCAATACAGTTTTGCAATGTGTCGAAACGCTTCATGACGCCTCATCAACCCATCACTAATATACATTGAATTATTTACATTATTTACAAATCCGGGGGGTGGGATGAGGAGGGTTTGGTTGATATCAGCACTTCAGTCATCAACAATTGCATCATCAGAAAAATGGACATTGAAACAGTGTAGGTGTCAAGACTCAGAGGTGTGGACTCGAGTCACATGACTTGGACTCGAGTCAGACTCGAGTCATGAATTTGATGACTTTAGACTCGACTTGACAAAATGTAAAAAGACTTGCAACTCGACTTAGACTCTAACATCAATGACTTGTGACTTCACTTGGACTTGAGCCTTTTGAATTGACATGACTTGACATGACTTGCTACTTTCCCCAAAACCCAAAGATGAAAAAGTTATTCGGGAGCGCTCCGTATTTTTCATTGTGTACTTGTCTATCAGCGTTGCGTGTGTCAGCTGGTGTGCTCTCAGTACAACAGCCAATCAAATTAGATCTACTTTGTTTTCATCACACAGCATTCATCCAATCAAATTGCAGGACAACCAACGAAGAAGACATGTCCAAACCACACGCCAGTGAACAAAAAATGATACCTAAAATAATTTTGTTTGGGTATAAAAATTACGAGGTGGTCAACACAAAACGGTTTGCAGTATGCAACACATGCGGTTCCAAAATGACTGATGGAGAGGCAACAACTTCCAACTTCGTCCGGCATTTGAAGTTGCACAAAGAAGGGTAAGTTTTGAATGTAAGATAACGTTTATTGGCTAAGTAACGTGACTTTTATTTGCTGTGTAGTTAAATCAGTGAGGCTGTAAACTCACTGCTAACGTTATAACGTTATTGCAAACACGGGAATCTGTTGCAGTTCACTACCTTATTCATACTTTTTGTTCAGTGATTTTTTTTAAGCAGGGTTACGTTAGTCAATATATCACAAGTAACGTTAGACGGCGGTCAGCAGCACCGCGTATTTTAGCCACCTAAAAAGACAAAAATAGTAAAATAAAGGTCAGTTAAAATGTATACTATATTATGAATATGTGTACCGTTTTAGCTAGCTTTCTGACATACTGTTGGTTGTTTACCTCAGTGGTCCCCAACCACCGGGCCGCGGCCCGGTACTGGTCCGTGGATCGATTGGTATCGGGCCGCACAAGAAATAATTTTTTTTTCTTTTCTTTTTTTAATTAAATCAACATAAAAAACACAAGGTACACTTACAAGTAGTGCACCAACCCAAAACAACTCTCTCCCCCCTTTTGTTCTGGGCATTGAACAGGAAGACTCTTCCTTCACTGTTCCGAGTGGCCATGAGAGTCTTGGCAGTGCCTGCCTCCAGTGCTCCAGTGGAGCGAGTTTTCAGCCATGGTGGCATCATACTACGCCCCCATCGTGCACAAATGACTGACAGACTCTTGGCTAATTTGGTCTTTTGCAAATGCAATGCAGCATAGGGCCCTGACATATAAAAAGTACAACTTTTTTGTTATGTTCACGTATATGTCATGTTTTTTCAATGTTAACACTTTTGTACAAATAAGTACATTTGCACTTTATTTTTCAATGTGTTTGTTCTGTAAAGGAATGAGTTAATGTTTAAAATGACTGGTTAATAGTGCTATTATAAAGTGCAATGTCAGCACAATTTTCTTTCCTGCAATTTCAAATGCACTTGTTTTAATAAATAAATACAGCGTTTGAAAAGCATACACAATCTGTGTTAATATATTAGTCTGTGGTTAAAAGGACTTGAAAGGACTCGAAACTCAAAATGCAGGACTTAGGACTTGACTTGAGACTTTCCAGTCTTGACTTTGGACTTGACTCGGGGCTTGCCTGTCTTGACTCGGGACTTGACTCGGACTTGAGGGCAAAGACTTGAGACTTACTTGTGACTTGCAAAACAATGACTTGGTCCCACCTCTGTCAAGACTTGGTCCTGGGGTTTAGTTTTTCTGGGATGCAACGGAAAGTTGGCTCGGGCGAGACGGGAATTTAAGTACATTTTTATTTAAAGACTATAACTACAAAAAAAAAGAAGGAAGTAAACAAAAGGCGCGCACAATGGCGGGAGAACAAACTATGAAACCAAAAAGACTATAAACATGGAACAAAAACTTACTTGGCTTGGACAAAAATAGTAGCATGAAGGGATGGACATGGAAAGAAGTGTCAGGAATGGAATAGAGCATAAATGTGAGGATGTCACCAGAAAGACAAACTGAAAAACACTGAACTTAAATATCAATCAATCAATCAATCAATCAATGTTTATTTATATAGCCCTAAATCACAAGTGTCTCAAAGGGCTGCACAAGCCACAACGACATCCTCGGTATAGCCCACATAAGGGCAAGGAAAAACTCACCCCAGTGGGACGTCGATGTGAATGACTATGAGAAACCTTGGAGAGGACCGCATATGTGGGTAACCCCCCCCCCCTCTAGGGAGACCGAATGCAATGGATGTCGAGTGGGTCTAACATAATATTGTGAGAGTCCAGTCCATAGTGGATCCAGCATAACAGTAAGAGTCCAGTCCACAGTGGGGTCAGCAGCGCAGAGATGTTCCCAACCGATATACAGGCGAGCGGTCCACCCCGGGTCCCGACCCCGGACAGCCAGCACCCCATCCATGGCCACCGGATCTGTGTGTCTCCCCTTCCACAAGGGATAGGGGGGAGCAGAGGAGAAAAGAAAAGAAACGGCAGATCAACTGGTCTAAAAAAAGGGGGGCTATTCAAAGGCTAGAGTATACAAATGAGTTTTGAGGTGGGACTTAAATGTTTCTACTGAGGTAGCATCTCTAACTGTTACCGGGAGGGCATTCCATAGTGCCGGAGCCCGAATACTACAGACATGATTAACGAAAACAGGTGCGTGACTCAAAACGTGAAACAGGTGCGTGACGTGACAGGTGAAAACTAATGGGTTGCTATGGTGACAATCAAGAGTGCACAATGAGTCCAAACGTGGAACAGGTGAAACTAATGGGGTAATCATGGAAGCGAGACAAGGGAGTGAAAAGGCAGAAACTAAAGAGTCCTATAACTAAACAAAACATGACTTAAAACAAAACATGATTACACAGACATGACAGTAGGTCTGACATGGTAGCGAACAGAGAACATCAGAAAGCATAAGAACATATATACATTTGATTATTTACATATGATTATTTACAATCCGGGGAGGTGGGATGTGGTGGGGGGGAGGGTGTTAGTCACGGGTTGAAGTTGTCTACCTCTTTGTGTCACCCCTGTTTGTGTTTCCTCCCCTGTACCCTCTCAGCGGGATGGGAAGGGGTCAAGACAGAATGAAGCTTGTGACCTAGAGAGACTATTCCGCCCCCCCGCCCCCCTCACAGCGGTGGTGAATTACCAGCACTGCCGTCAGCCTGGTCCGAGTGCGGCGCACAAAATGACACGCAATATCTGCCGTGATTAAGTCAGCGGGGTTTTTCTGCTCCAAATGTCATCATTGGCAGGACGGCCGTGTGGGCGGACTGGAGGAGTCGGCATGCTGCTGCTTGTGCTGCGCTAACAGTAGCGGACATTGTTCTAAATAATAATATCAGAATCAGAAATACTTTAATAATCCCTGAGGGGAAATTAAGATTAAGGTCTTTATTGTCATTGCACAAGTACAACGGAACTTTGTTTTCAGCACAAACCCGTTAAAGATGAGACAAACAAACAGTGTACAGGGTTACAGAACAGGAACGCTGATGGGTGGCCACAAGGCGCCCCGTAAAAGATGGGGGAAAAAGGTAAAACGCTGGGGAAAAATGAGTAAAAAAATACAATCTAGACTGGGCTCGAGTGGGAAAAAACCTCCATAGCAAAGCAAATATACATATTACAACGTACATCTCGAGATATCTAGCAACAGAGGGAAGGGAGTGCGAGGTCATGATGGTGGGCCGCAGCTCTCAGGCGCTGACCATCCTTCCATCACCCCTATGGGATTTGCATCGAGCGCTTTGGGTTGGGGGGGACAGGGTGTGTATGTGTGGCGTATATTTTTTTGGATGCCTGTTTGTGTGTAAGCCTGCAGTGGGTCTCTGTCCCGCGGCCTTGATCTTGTGCAGCCGATAAGTCCAAAGTCAACAACAACAGGTGTATGTCCATTAGAGACAAGAAGGGAGTTTGTTGTGTCTTCGCCGCACTGTCCTTCGGGAGAGTCTCCAAGCCAGGGAAACAATCCAAGTTAGAATGTTTTGTTTCACTCTAAATTGTCTATGACTGGTCCTCACAAGTGGAGGAGTTCAAGTACCTCGGAGTCTTGTTCACGAGTGAGGGAAGAGTGGATCGTGAGATCGACAGGCGGATCGGTGCGGCGTCTTCAGTAATGCGGACGCTGTATCGATCCGTTGTGGTGAAGAAGGAGCTGAGCCGGAAGGCAAAGCTCTCAATTTACCGGTCGATCTACGTTTCCATCCTCACCTATGGTCATGAGCTTTGGGTTATGGCCGAAAAGACAAGATCACGGGTACAAGCGGCCGAAATGAGTTTCCTCCGCCGGGTGGCAGGGCTCTCCCTTAGAGATAGGGTGAGAAGCTCTGTCATCCGGGGGGAGCTCAAAGTAAAGCCGCTGCTCCTCCACATCGAGAGGAGCCAGATGAGGTGGTTCGGGCATCTGGTCAGGATTCCACCCGATCGCCTCCCTCGGGAGGTGTTTAGGGCACGTCCGACCGGTAGGAGGCCACGGGGAAGACCCAGGACACGTTGGGAAGACTATGTCTCCCGGCTGGCCTGGGAACGCCTCGGGATCCCCCGGGAGGAGCTGGACGAAGTGGCTGGGGAGAGGGAAGTCTGGGCTTCGCCTGCTTAAGCTGCTTCCCCCGCGACCCGACCTCGGATAAGCGGGAGAAGATGGATGGATGGATGGATGGATGGTCCTCACAAATCAAAAATCCTGCGGGGCAGACAGTTCTTCCCGCATCCTCCAATCATTTGTGGCAGCTTTGGGGTACTTTGAAGACTGCCAGCAACTTCCAATTTGTGGACAAACCAGAGCAACGCTTCCTCCAATCAGCAGATGTCCTGTTGTCATCATTCCCAATAGGTAGGTATCTTCACATCCTCCACAGAAAAGGGTCGCCAGGTAGGCGGCACTCCTTCTTCTCCCAAGAGTCCGTGGTGTGTCCAGCAACAACCGCTCCGTCACGACAAGCAGGTTCCCCCAAACCCAAGATCTTGTCAATTTCGTTGAGGCCAGTTAAATAGTTCCAATGTTCAGATTTGGAGAGCAGTGCAAAAAGAGGCAACAAGAAAGTTAAGACAAGACAAAGAAGCAAGCAGGAGAGATAAGGGAGAGGGAAGGGGAGCGTCCGCCCTCCATGAGTGCCAGAGAGAAAGATCTTTTTTCAGCACAATCCCATTCAAGAGCAGACAAACATTACAGGGAGACAGAACAAGGATCGCTGACGGGTCTGCCAACTTCCGGTGCCCCTTACAAAAAAGGTGAGAAACAGGTAAACGCTGGCGGGGGTGAGGGGAGAATGTTTTTTTTTTTCAGTCTAAGGCCCTGTTTACACTATCCAGGGTAAATCCCACCTAACCATATCCTTGATAAGACCCCCTGCACCCTCTTTTGTTGACTTTATATACTCTAGACCTAGACTTGAGTCCATGACGGACGGACAATAACTGATACAGTCTGCTTTGCCAGTCCAGAAGCATTCGCCGTTTTCCGCAATTAGTCTTCCCTTGACGGCCAGGTAATACAAAGCACACGCTACTTTTTTATCACATCCACGGAAGCCCGCATTCTCGTTGACTCTCCTTCCACAAATGGACAAAGTTTTTCGGTAAGTAGAATCACAGCTGACCTAAACATTGGAAAGTTCTCTTGCCGTCTGAGAAGTGTTGTATCCCAAATAGCTGCAATGGCTTTCTCTTAAGGTATTCATGTGTGATTTCCACAAGCGTCTGAGAAACACGGGCATGTCTGGATGACTCGCCTCCATATTTCCAGTGGTTACATCCGAGTGGCCGTGGCGTGTTCTTTCTGATGTCACTTCCTGTGTGGGGCGCAGTCTTTCTGGTGTCTCGTCTCCCCGTGTTCCCCTCGGGTTCCCTGGCCTGCCCCTTTTGGATCTCGACCTCCCGCCTGGATGCGGACTTTGACGCCTCGCTCCTGCACTCGACCTCACGCCCGCCCACAGACCTCCGAGCCTGCCTTGCCCGCTCTTGGACTTCCACACCTCGCTCAACACTTCCGATAAACACACTACAGATACTCGCTACACATAGTCACACCAATACACCTTTTGGATTAGTCACACTCCATTCCCTTGTTTATTAATATTGTTTAATAATACTGTATGATCAGTGTCAGAGCTTGGTCCGCATTGCCGGCAGTAAGTCGGACACGTTTCCAGTGAGGGTTGGACTCCGCCAAGGCTGCCCTTTGTCACCGATTCTGTTCATAACCTTTATGGACAGAATTTCTAGGCGCAGTCAGGGCGTTGAGGGGATCTGGTTTGGTGGCTGCAGGATTAGGTCTCTGCTATTTGCAGATGATGTGGTCCTGATGTCTTCCTCCGGCCAAGATCTTCAGCTCTCACTGGATCGGTTCGCAGCCGAGTGTGAAGCGACTGGGATGGGAATCAGCACCTCCAAGTCCGTGTCCATGGTTCTCTCCCGGAAAAGGGTGGAGTGCCATCTCCGGGTTGGGGAGGAGATCTTGCCCCAAGTGGAGGAGTTCAAGTACCTCGGAGTCTTGTTCACGAGTGGGGGAAGCGTGGATCGTGAGATCGACAGGCGGATCGGTGCGGCGTCTTCAGTAATGCGGACGCTGTATCGATCCGTTGTGGTGAAGAAGGAGCTGAGCCGGAAGGCAAAGCTCTCGATTTACCGGTCGATCTACGTTCCCATCCTTACCTATGGTCATGAGCTTTGGGTCATGACCAAAAGGACGAGATCACGGGTACAAGCGGCCCAAATGAGTTTCCTCCGCCGAGTGGCGGGGCTCTCCCTTAGAAATAGGGTGAGAAGCTCTGTCATTTGGGGGGAGCTCAAAGTAAAGTCACTGCTCCTCCACATCGAGAGGAGCCAGATGAGGTGGTTCGGTCATCTGGTCAGGATGCCACCCGAACGCCTCCCTAGGAAGGTGTTTCGGGCACGTCCGACCGGTAGGAGGCCACGGGGAAGACCCAGGACACGCTGGGAAGACTATCTCTCCCGGCTGGCCTGGGAACGCCTCGGGATCCCCCGGGAGGAGCTGGACGAAGTGGCTGGGGAGAGGGAAGTCTGGGCTTCCCTGCTTAGGCTGCTTCCCCCGCGACCCGACCTCGGATAAGCGGAAGAAGATGGATGGATGGTTTAATAATAAATATAGAGCTAAACGACGTCCCTGCTGTCTTCTTCCCCTGTATACGTAACAAAATAGGGGCCAGATATTATACGTTTTAGGTCACGGCCCGGGCACATTGGAATGCGCCCTCAACCTTGCGCTCTTTTTGTCGCACCTCGGGACACGCCCACGGCTGCGTACATCCAGGGACGCACCGCGCGCGTCTCCGCTCTGCAGCAGCCACTAGCAGCAATCATTCACCGGCAATCGGCGCACCTGCCGATAATGAGGTAGCTGCCATTATAAGCCTGCTCAACCTGCCATCACGCGCCGGAATATAGTCTCCTGTACCGTAAGTCGATACCCAGCTTTATGCTCTCTCTCTGTCCAGATTTCTGTTCTTTCCCTGTGTTGATTGTCGTGTCCTCCTTCACCCCGCAGTTCCCTGTGTGCATACCCGAGTCAAGCTGTGCGTCTTGTGCTCCCGGATCTTCCCTGCCTCCCTCGAGCTTCCTGGTTCTCGACTCCTCGCTTGCCCCCGGACTACGACGACTCGCTCCTGACCCTCGACCCCACTTCCGCCCTGGACAACTCTGCCTGCCTTGCCCTTGTCGGACAGCACCGCTCCTCCAAACACGCACCTCCAACATTTACGGTAAAACCCTCCAGTTAAATACTACACATAGTCTGTCACCCATTCCCTTTTGGATTTTGTCACACACACCATTCTATAGTTTATTAGTATTGTTTATTATTATATATATATATGGTCTATATTTATATTTAATAAATCTTTGAACATTACTTTCCCCTGGTGTCAGTTGCCGTCACCTCCCCTCTGCAAACCACATACTTGCCAACCCTCCCGGATTTTCCGGGAGACTCCCGAAATTCAGCGCCTCTCCCGAAAACCTCCCGGAAGAAATTTTCTCCCGAAAAACTCCCGGAATTCAGCCGGAACTGGAGGCCACGCCCCCTCCAGCTCCATGCAGACCTGAGTCCAGTGTGCGCACACAAGGAGACGAAGCAGAAGAACGAGACCGTAGTCCAAGAGCGCAGGGGAGACACTTCTCCAGGGCCGATGTATGCTCGGGGCAACACCCTTCACCTTACCCGGCAGTGGGTCTTTAGGGTGAATGATGAGTCCAGCGATTAGTTGCAAATCTTGCTTTATTGATTGCTTGCACACAGCCAATCCAACACAAAACCAACTAGTCCCTCCACGCACTCATGCTACCGCTCCCTCTCTTCTCTTGCCCACACACTCACTGACGTCACTCACCTCACATGCTGTCACCTGTTAAAGGGCCACACACACACATACTCTACTCTCATAACACACAGTACAGTTTGTAGAACAACTGTGTTTTCATTACTGTGTATTTGGTAGGTGCCATTGCCCCGGAATTGTATTGCATTGTACTTTCAAGTACAATAATGAGTAGATGAGTGTTATGTGTGTGTATATGTGTAAATAAATGAACACTGAAATTCAAGTATTTCTTTTATTTATATATATAATAAAATAAATAAATATATATATATAGCTAGAATTCACTGAAAGTCAAGTATTTCATATATATATATATATATATATATATATATTAGAGATGTGCGGTTTGCGGGCACAACCGCGGAGTCCGCGGATTATCCGCGGATCGGGCGGATGAAATTTTAAAAAATTAGATTTTATCCGCGGGTCGGGTCGGGTCGGGTCGGGCGGTTGAAATAAAAAAAAATTAGATTTTAGATAGATTCAGGCGGGTGGCAGTTAAACCAATTCGGAAATATATATACATAGTTAAATGTTGTTACCCACATACGAAAAACGAGCAGGCACCTGCAGCATATGCCACAACAGAAGAAAAAAAAGAAAAAGAGATGGACACTTTTACGGAGCGGAGAAGGCCCCCGACGCCTCGCCGGGGTCCGGGACCGAGGCCCCTTCTCCCGAGAGGGCCCCAACGGGAGCCGTAGCTGAGGCGATCCGCGAGAAGGGCCCGACGCACGTCCAGGGTCACCACCGCGCCCACCGCACCGACACCCCGCCTCGTCCGCCTTCGCCGCGCCGGCGTCACGCGCAGCAGGTAAGCAGCTTACCTGCCCGCCACCCCCGTGGCCGGGGGCTCGTAACAGGGGTCACTCCGCGCGCTCCGCCCGCGCAGCTTACCTGCCCGCCACCCCTGTTGCCGGGGGGCGCGTAACAGGGGTCACTCCGCGCGCAGTGCGCTCACGAAAGGGGTGGGGCTCACCCTGGTTGATATAGACAGCAGGACGGTGGCCATGGACGTCGGAACCCGCTAAGGAGTGTGTAACAACCCACCTGCCGAATCAACTAGCCCTGAAAATGGATGGCGCTGGAGCGTCGGGCCCATACCCGGCCGTCGCCGGCAGCGAGACGCGCTTGGAGGTGCGCTCAGCGCGGCTCCCATATGATTGCGCACTGGTGTGCGTCTGGGTCGTGACAGCGTGGCACGCGAATGTCTGTGCTGCATTGGATCAGTCTCCTTTCTTTAACAGGCAAAAGCTTTATAACCTCACTAATGCCTTGCATCGTCTATATTAGATATATAACAAAGGGTGGGTGCGGGCGGATGGCGGGCGGGTGCAGTTCTGATCAAATGTTACATCAGGTGGATGGCGGATGGTTGACGACTTTCTGATGCGGTTGCGGATGAAATAATTGCCTATCCGCGCATCTCTAATATATATATATATATGAAATACTCGAGTTGGTGAATTCTAGCTGTAAATATACTCCTCCCCTCTTAACCACGCCTCCAACCACGCCCCGCCCCACCCCCGACCACGCCCCCCCACCTCCCGAAATCGGAGGTCTGAAGGTTGGCAAGTATGGCAAACCATAACATTTTACATCATTCTGCTCCTTTTCGCTCATTGTTTATTCTAAATGTCATGTGACGTTATGAACGAAGTAAAACAAGACAAACCCGTTGCATCTAAAAACATACAAACATAATTTAGTTCCCCTCGCTCGACAATGGGGGGGGGCCCCGGCCATCCATTCATCATCAGATAGAAGCAGCAAAAGCTTTTTTGGGGGCCAAAATTCCATCTTTGTGCTCCCTGGAAACTGCTTCTTTATCCTCGCCCTCATGTCTTCCGCTGATCGAACACCGACACCGTGTTGCTAATCCAGTGTTGATAGAATTTGGCACACTTTCTTTGCATCACAGCGAGATGCTCGACTTCCATTCTGCTCTCCCGTCGGAAACCCCTGAGCTACGAGGGCAGCCCGCACCGGGTCGCGCCAGTGCAAGGAGGGAGGGGGAGGAGTGTTCCAACAAAAAAAAAAAAAGACACTTTTCATTTGTGTGTGTTTACTTTGTGGAGATCGCCAGTGTGGAAACTCTTTGGAGATATTTGTGGTTAAACGTTGCAATCACCGATTGACCTCCTGAGCAGAGGTGGGTAGTAACGCGCTACATTTACTCCGTTACATCTACTTGAGTAACTTTTGGGATAAATTGTACTTCTAAGAGTAGTTTTAATGCAACATACTTTTACTTTTACTTGAGTATATTTATAGAGAAGAAACGCTACTTTTACTCCGCTACTTTTATCTACATTCAGCTCGCTACTCGCTACTAATTTTTATCGATCTGTTAATGCACGCTTTGTTTGTTTTGGTCTGTCAGACAGACCTTCATAGTGCCTGCGTTTCAACAAATACAGTCACTGGTGACGTTTCACTCCGTTCCACCAATCAGATGCAGTCACTGGTGACGTTGGACCAATCAAACAGAGCCAGGTGGTCACATGACCTGACTTAAACAAGTTGAAAAACGTATTGGGGTGTTACCATTTAGTGGTCAATTGTACGGAATATGTACTGTACTGTGCAACCTACTAATAAAAGTTCCAATCAATCAATCAAAAGTGTGAAGGAAAAAAAGACCCTTTTTTTTTTATTTCAACCGTACATCCCGTCAAAAGCCTAAAGACTGGCTGCACAGTTCCTGTCTTCACAATAAAAGTGCCGCTCCATCGCGCCTGCGCTTTCAAAATAAGAGTCTCCGAAAGCCAGCGCAAACAAGCTACGGAGTTTGCCGCCAATGTATTTCTTGTAAAGTGTATAAAAACGAATATGGAAGCTGGACAAATAAGATGCCAAAAACCAACCACTTTCATGTGGTATTAGACAGAAAGGAGGAACTTTTTTTCTCCTCCATTTGAAAACGTGGACGTTATCGGCACTACTGTCTGATTACAATCAATGCAAGTCATCAGAATCAGGTAATACACCAACTTATATTCTTGTCTTCATGAAAGAAAGGAATCTATATGTGTTAAACATGCTTGTATATTCATTAAAACACCTTTAACATGTAAACAAAAACGGCAAAATAAATACATATAAATTATATACTGTATATATCAATGTATGTGTATATATATATATATATATATATATATATATATATATATATATATATATATATATATATGTGTGTGTGTGTGTGTGTATATGTATATATATATATATATATATATATATATATGTGTGTGTGTGTGTGTGTATATGTATATATATATATATATATATATATATATATATATATATATATATATATATATATATATATATATATATATATGTATGTGTGGGAAAAAAAATCTGCCAAACCATTCACGTAATCCAACACAACACTCCAATACGTGCACCATGACAGCAACCACCCACCCACCACCACGAAAAGAATACCTACAGGAATTAATAAAAGGCTATCGATATATATATATAGGGGCGGCATGGCGTAGTGGGTAGAGCAACCGTGCCAGAAACCTGAGGGTTGCAGGTTCGCTCCCCGCCTCTTACCATCCAAAAATCGCTGCCGTTGTGTCCTTGAGCGGGACACTTCACCCTTTGCCCCCGGTGCCACTCACACCGGTGAATTGAATGAAGAATGATAGGTGGTGGTCGGAGGGGCCGTTGGCGCAAAAAATTGCAGCCACGCTTCCGTCAGTCTACCCCAGGGCAGCTGTGGCTATGAAAGTAGCTTACCTCCACCAGGTGTGAATAAATGATGGGTTCTACATGTAAAGCGACTTTGGGTACTTAGAAAAGCGCTATATAAATCCCAGGTATTATTATTATTATTATTATCGATGCTGTCATCTAGCAAAGCTGAATTTGACCAAGCAACCCCCTCCGTACCAAAAAGCCCTTGATGAAAGCGGATACAATTTCACCCTCACCTATGAACCCACGCCAGGAAACCAACCAAAAAAGAACAGAAAACAAAACAACATCATCTGGTGCAACCCCCCATACGGCAAAAACGTCTCAACTAACATTGGCCACAAATTCCTCAGTCCGATTGACAAACACTTCCCCAAAGGCAACACCCTAAGAAAAGTATTCAACAAGAACAACATTAAATTGAGCTACAGCTGCATGAACAATATACGACAAATGATCTCAAACCACAACAAAACAATTGCAAATGAGCCGTCGGCCCCCGGACAGAGCGACCCCAAAACCAACAAAGGCTGCAACTGCCGCAAGAAACCTGATTGCCCTCTCAACGGGGGGTGCTTACAAACATCAGTTGTTTACCAATCTAAGGTAACACGCAAGGACATTAACACATCCGACACATATGTAGGATTAACCGAGGGAGAGTTTAAAACCAGATGGAACAATCACAAGGCTTCTTTCAGGAACCAAAACCTGCGGAATACCACAGAACTCAGCAAACACATTTGGGACCTCAAAGACAATAATGTTGAATATTCAATAACATGGCAAATTCTTGCATCCAGCACACCTTACAATAGTGGTAATAAAAGATGCAACCTATGCTTGAAAGAGAAACTGTTTATTATTTACCGTCCAGACCTGTCATCCCTCAACAAGCGCAGCGAAATTGTAACAGCATGCCGCCACAGACGGAAACACCTCCTAGGTAACACATGAGCCAATCACCACGCCCCTACGCCAGCCTGTACCCACCCACTCTGTGCCCTATATAAACCATGGTATGTGAATGCTTCCATTAAAATCTCCTGATGATTGAGGGAACCCTTCATGAAACAGGCCTGTAGAGATGAAGTAGTCTTGTGATTTTTTTCCCCACACATACATATATTGCGCTCTACTACGGTATCGAGCACTATTTTTTGGATAACCTTATTAAGACATATATATATACAGGCCCGGCCCTAACCAATCTGGCGCCCTAGGCAAGATTTTAGGTGGCGCCCCCCCACATCGGCAGTGAAGTGTATATACTCACAAGAAACCGAATAGCTTTGTCTTTGACCTTTTTTTTACTTAAAGAAAGCAAATTAACAATCAGAATAGTTAACAAGATAAAAAAAATATGAATAAATAAATGAATGCAAAAAATAAAAAATGAATATATGAAATACAATATTTTTTACATACATATTGCTTAATTTACATTAATGATGTGCACTTTAACAACTAGGCTTACAACTATACCTAATATATAAAGGGGTGGAAAAGTGACTATTACCTGCAGGGCAAACATTAGCTAACCAGAAGGCAATAACAATGTAAACAAAAAACACCTGCTTAAAAGATCTAATACAAATGTCCCTGAGGAATGTAAGGTGGGAGTACTGTAATTACCTAACGTTACATTATTATTTTCCAAAACAATTTAGCCCCCTCCACAATATTAACCCGACGTTGAAACAGAACTAGCTATTTATTGATTAGCAATTGCCGAATCATGTAACATTAGCTTAATGCTAAAAAGCCAGGTTACTATCACATTCTGAAACAGACAAATAATTTCATGTAGGCTAACGTTACCTACCTGCTACCTCTTGTCTTTTTCTCGTTTCTCCTCCTCTTCTTTTCTCTTATTTCTTCCCTGGGCACCTGACACTTTTGGCCGTTTTGACATCTTGTGTTGATTTTTTGATGTGGTGACGTCCAAAAAGAGTCATGATACGGGAAGGGAGGGGGCGCACCGTGCGGGGGGAGGTGGGGAGGGGGGGGGGTCGTAATGTTGTAACAAATAATATTTCTATTAAATAGGCTTTACTTTGCATTTTAATTAACGTGGGATTATTTTTTGTATTTAGAAATAATAGTACCAACTTTTTTTTTTTTTTTTTTTTTTTTTTTTCTCCAACATTTGTGGCACTGGCGTGGCGCCCCCTGATGGGCGGCGCCCTTAGCATTTGCCTATACCGCCTATGCCACGGGCCGGCCCTGTATATATATATATATATATATGTATGTATATGTGTGTGCTTGAAAGATACATCTCCTGGATGCACTGGGACACATCATCAGTGATGTATCCTGGATTCATCGGGTGTTTCGGGTCTCGCAACATCAGACACCCTCGTCCAGGCGACCCAGCCGGGGTGATCAAGTCCCTGCTTGTGTCCCAGTAGCAACCCACGGATCTGCCCTTTTCAGCCACAACCACCTTGTGGCTTTCTCTGCCGCTTCACTTGCGGATTGAATGGCCCTCCTTTTGGCCGCCCCTTTGACTCCCAATCGGCCAAGCACTTTACAGAGGGAGCGTCCTGCAAAGCCACGGCAACCAACTTCTATTGGCTCATAGAAAGTCCTCCAGCCCCTGCCCCTGCAGTCCTCCACCAGCTCCTGATACTTGGCACGTTTCTTTTCGTTGGCTTCCTCAATCCGCTCCTCCCAAGGCACTGTTAGTTCCAGCATGATGAGGTGTTTTGAAGCCTCTGAGATGATGATCATGTCTGGCCGTAGAGATGTTTTTACAATGTGCTGGGGGAACCTCAGTTGTTTTCCCAGGTCAACATGTAGCTGCCAATCAGGGGCTGTGTGAAGGAGTCCTGTTATTGTCTTTGGACGTGCACGAGGTCTCGCCCCAGCTTTGATGAAAGAGATTGCCTTCTTTGGCACATGATGTTGCTTGCTGCTGCTGATGGCTGAGGCTATGCTCTCAGCAACTGCTTTGAGTACCTGGTCATGACGCCAGCGATAGCGACCATCAGCCAGAGACTTTGGGCAACTGCTGAGGAGATGTTCCAAGGAGCCTCTTCCGGAGCAAAGGGAGCAGAAGGGTGTCTCGCTCTTCCCCCAAACATGGAGGTTTGCTGGGCTAGGGAGGGAATCGTAGACTGCTGCCACGAGGAACCGGACGCGGTGGAGGTCTGCCTGCATGATGTTTGACCAGGTGACTTTGCGCTGCAACGTGCCCTCCCATCTTGTCCATGCCCCCTGTTGCCGGAGTCCCACTACCCTGCCCACTCGCTCTTCCTCCAAGCCTGCTCGGACCTCCTCCTGGAGTAGATGTCGTCTGTCTTTGCCCCGGGCCTGGCTGACTTGGGTCTTTGGGAAGTAGCCCAAGCCTGCTCTCCCTGTTGCTATGGCCCCAACCAGTGCCTTTTGTCTAAGGCGTGACTCAGCCACCTCCACTGCCTTTTCTGCCTTCCACTTCCTTCCTGTCCTCACTTCAATCCCGGCTGATGACACCTTGCAGTCCCTGGAGTCTCTGTACTGTAGGGCTTCTCTTGTGCGTGCCACCTTGAATTCTTCAGTGAGCCCACTGAAGGGTAGCTGCAGGATGTTGCTTGTCCCAGCCATTTCCGCAGAAAGCTGCTGATCTTCCTTTCAAAGGATTCCACTGTTGTTACTGGGACTGCATATACAAGGAGAGGCTAGATGAGGATGAGTGTGTATATATATATATATATATATTAGACCTACATTTTATAATTGTACATTGTCGGGCTAAAATCAACGGGAAGTTGGCAATTCCCCCTTCAATACAAAAAAGTACTAAAAACGGTAACTTTTGCCTCTTTGAGCTGTAATTTGACCCCCTTAACACGCTTCAAAACTCACCAAACTGAACGCACACATCGGGACTGGCAAAAATTGAGATCTAATAAAAAAAAACCTAACCCCAAATTTAAAAATTGCGCTCTAGAGCAATTTTTGAATAAAACGGAGAAAAAACTGCTCCTCAGAAGAAAAAAATGACAAAACTGCCTGTAACTTCCACTGGGAAGGTCGGAGAGACATGAAACAAAAACCTCTCCGTAGGTCTCACTTAGACCTACATTTCATAGATTGACAATTCCCAGCAAAAATCAACAGGAAGTTTGCTATTCCCCCTTCAAAACACATTTTTTGTAAAAACCGGTCACTTTCCTTCAAAAACGAACTCCTCTGAGCGCGTTTGTCGTTTCGCCTTCAAACTAACACGGGAGAGAGATTGAACCCTTGTGATTACAATGACAGAAGCGCTTTTTTTCTAACTGCTCCGGTTTTGATTTTATGACCCTTCAAAGACCCGCTGCGCTGATGCTGCTGCGCTGCTGTTTTTTTAAGATGGCTGCTTAAAAGCAGGAAGCACCAACGTGCCCACACAATGCAGACAAGGTAGGTACACTAGACAAAAGTCTTGGGACACTTCAGACTAAAAGTAGACAAAAGTATTGGGACACTTAGGACTAGCACCTGCCAAATACGCGGGCCCGACCAATGCTGCTTGCAGCTTTAATTAACTTAGAATTTCATGGCTGCAACACGTGTCAAAGTAGTTGGGAAAGGGCATGTTCACCACTGTGTTACATCACCTTTTCTTTTAACAACACTCAATAAACGATTGGGAACTGAGGAAACTAATTGTTGAAGCTTTGAAAGTGGAATTCTTTCCCATTCTTGTTTTATGTAGAGCTTCAGTCGTTCAACAGTCCGGGGGTCTCCGCTGTCGTATTTTACGCTTCATAATGCGCCACACATTTTCAATGGGAGACAGGTCTGGACTGCAGGCGGGTCAGGAAAGTAGCCGCACTCTATTTTTACGAAGCCACGCTGTTGTAACACATACTGAATGTGGCTTGGTATTGTCTTGCTGAAATAAGCAGACGGTGCTTAGATATATATATATATATATATGCTTAGATATATATATATATATATATATATATATATATATATATATATATATGATATGTGTGTGTATGTTACTCATCGGTTACTCAGTACTTGAGTAGTTTTTTCACAACATACTTTTTACTTTTACTCAAGTAAATATTTGGGCGACTACTCCTTACTTTTACTTGAGTAATAAATCTCTAAAGTAACAGTACTTCTTACTTGAATACAATTTCTGGCTACTCTACCCACCTCTGCTCCTGAGTATCAAATGTTGTCAAAGGGAGTCTTTTTTCCCCCCCCCACCCAGGCTTCATTAAAATATTCAATGCTGCAAAAAAAAAAAATGAAAGGATATTCACGGATGGCGAGTCGCCGCCACCCCACCGTGGCATTTATAATCATAAACAATTCCAATTTAAATTCCTCATTATGCTGTGACTTTTTGAAAAAAAAAAAGCACTATTTTTTTTTGGTCCCATTTGCCAACATTTCATCAGTAACGAGAGAATTGATGGGATTTAAATGTGTCTGATTTAAATAACTTCCTGAAGCACATATAAAACAAAGGAAATTGATTCCCCCCCCCCCCCCCCCTCCTCTCAAATAATAATTGGCTTCCACACAGCACAGCATTCAATTGGTGCTTTTGAAAGAACCTTCTGTGAGGGCTAACTCCACTAAAAAAAAAAAAAAGGAAAGCGCTGATAGACTTCACAGAGTAAGATGGACATCAATGCGGGCGATGGCTATATTAACCCACGGCTAAATCCCATCACACAAATGTCAGTGTATCCGTGATGAAACCCTGACATTTAGATCCAAGGTCTCCATTGTGGTTTTTGCAGGGAACTGATGTTTGACCATTCTTCTTCTTTGCATCATGTCGCACTTGCACTGGACCTGGCGCAAAGGTTAGAGATCATCATGAAAACATCACGTGTTGCTTCTTTTTGCATAATACATGGAGTGGCTTATTTATGTAGCCTGCTTTTGTGACACAAAGTTTGATTATATTACGCCTATTAGAGATGCGCGGATAGGCAATTTATTTCATCCGCAACCGCGTCAGAAAGTCGTCAACCATCCGCCATCCACCCGATGTAACGTTTGATCAGAACTGCACCCGCCCGCCACCCGCCCGTTGTTATATATCTAATATAGACGATGCAAGGCATTAGTGAGGCATACCTGCCAACTACTCCGGTTTTCCCGTAATTCGTACGGTTTTCATCAACCTATTCCGGGTTACGGTTGCAGTGATAAAAAATACGGTTGTTCATTAATTAAAAAAAAAAAAAGGGTGAAAACTACGCGAATTGCACCTTGTGCAGACAAGATTTTTCGATCGGACACGGAGGAATGAGCGATGTAAAAGACCACGTTGGGACAAAAAAACACAAGTCTAATGCCGTTGCTAGCGATACAAGTGGAAAACTTTAAACGTTTTTCGTCGCCCAAACAGATTCTTTGGATGTGATAAATGCCGGAGTTTTATTTACGGAGGCAATAATTGAGCATGGATTTCCAATCGCACTGGCTGATCACATGGGACAGTTAAATGTTTGTAATGCAACCTTTAAAAATCATTACGCGGTGATCGCGGTCCCAAAAATAAACTTTTCTTGCATGAAAATGTCCAGAAAAATTCGCTTTATATTACTATAGAGTCCTTTTAACGAATGAGTTTGATGGTTTATCACAAACCTTAAATGAAAGAAGTCATTTGTTCTCCTGCACCATGCATGCGCTTTGGCCTTGCTTCGTGTTTGGTGCGCAATCCTGTCGGCTGTATTTCACAGCACGACATACTGTTAAAAGGGTTTATACTATTTATGCTTTCAAGTCCAAGTTGAAGAAATCTTGTTAAATGTTGACAGCATAACTACCAAAATACAGAAGTATGTCCTTAATATTTTTGCAGTGCTATTTCTGTTGAAAAGTTCAAATGATTACATTAGAGATGTGATGTGCCACTTTTCAAGTGTCTGATGGCTTAAATTAATTTTCATTAATTTTTCATATTTTGAATTCTTTTGAAAGGCTTACAAAAAAACTACATTTGAATTGTAATTCCATGCTATTGACAGGACTATTAATTTTAATGAAGGTAGCTTACCATGTTTACAGTATGATAATTGTGATAGAAATGTGAATTTTAGGCACAGAATATTTTTTACAATTGAACAAGGCAGTAGATTATACAAGCTTGGACAGAAAGTTAATAATGACACCAATTTTTTTTTTAATGGAATTGTTTAGTACTGTTTTACCATTTGTTTACTGTAAAAAGTGTTTATACTTTCAATTAACAAATTGAAGTCTTGTGAAAGGTTGACAGGATAACTGGCATTAACTGTCAAAATAATTTCAAACTATTGAAGTTAGCTTACAGAATAAACATGTCAATCAACCCATATAATTTTTGCTGTAATATTTTTGTTTTGAAAAGTCACTGTGACTGATAGAAAAGTGATGGTTTTAGCAACATTTTAACCTGTCTGAATGCTAATAATCATTTTGCGTCGGGGGGCGAAGCCCTGAACCCTCCACCAGGACTTTGTCCTGGACCTACCGGGGCCTGCGGCCCTTGGACCCTGGCTACTAGGTTTTTCTGATTTCAAAAGTTGGCAGGTATGGTGAGGTTATAAAGCTTTTGCCTGTTGAAGAAAGGAGACTGATCCAATGCAGCACAGACATTCGCGTGCCACGATGTCACGACCCAGACGCACACCAGTGCGCAATCATATGGGAGCCGCGCTGAGCGCACCTCCAAGCGCGTCTCGCTGCCGGCGACGGCCGGGTATGGGCCCGACGCTCCAGCGCCATCCATTTTCAGGGCTAGTTGATTCGGCAGGTGGGTTGTTACACACTCCTTAGCGGGTTCCGACTTCCATGGCCACCGTCCTGCTGTCTATATCAACCAGGGTGAGCCCCCCCCCTTTCGTGAGCGCACTGCGCGCGGAGTGACCCCTGTTACGCGCCCCCGGCAACAGGGGTGGCGGGCAGGTAAGCTGCGCGGGCGGAGCGCGCGGAGTGACCCCTGTTACGAGCCCCCGTGGCCGGGGGTGGCGGGCAGGTAAGCTGCTTACCTGCAGGGTGTGACGCCGGCCGCGGCGAAGGCGGACGAGGCGGGGTGTCGGTGCGGTGGGCGCGGTGGTGACCTTGGACGTGCGTCGGGCCCTTCTCGCGGATCGCCTCAGCTACGGCTCCCGGTGGGGCCCTCTCGGGGGAAGGGGCCTCGGTCCCGGACCCCGGCGAGGCGTCCCTTCTCCGCTCCGTAAAAGTGTCCATCTCTTTTCTTTTTTTCTTCTTCTGTTGTGGCATATGCTGCAGGTGCCTGCTCGTTTTTCGTATGTGGGTAACAACATTTAACTATGTATATATATTTCCCAATTGGTTTAACTGCCACCCGCCTGAATCTATTTAAAATCTAATTTTTTTTAATTTCAATCGCCCGACCCGACCCGACCCGCGGATAAAATCTAATTTTTTTTTATTTCATCCGCCCGATCCGCGGATAATCCGCGGACTCCGCGGTTGTGCCCGCAAACCGCGCATCTCTAACGCCTATACTGTATATTCCTTTATATACCTACCAATCCCGTTTCCATATGAGTTGGGAAATTGTGCTAGATGTAAATATAAATGGAATACAATGATTTGCAAATCCTTTTCAACCCATATTCAATTGAATATGCTACAAAGACAACATATTTGATGTTCAAACTCATAAACTTTTTTTTTTTTTTTGCAAATAATAATTAGGGCCCGCATGGCCCATTGCAAAAGGACTCGGGAGTCCTTATGCAATGGGACATAAGGACCTATTGAATTTGTAAGGTTTTATTCTTTATTCTTTATTCTTCCGCCGCCACATTAAACTGTAATTTGACCCACTTAACATGCTTCAAAACTCACCATATTTGACCCACACATCAGGACCTGCGAAAATTGCCTTTTTTAAAAAAACTCAAAATTGCACTCTAGCGCCCCCTAGGAAGAAGAAGAAAACTAGACTGCCTGTAACTCCCACTAGGAAGGTCGGAGAGACATGAAACAAAAACCTCTCCGTAGGTCTGACTTAGACCTACATTTCATAATAGTACATTGTCGGGCTAAAATCAACAGGAAGTTGGCAATTCCCCCTTCAAGACAAAAAAGTACTAAAAACAGTAACTTTTGCCTCTTTGAGCTGTAATTTGACCCTCTTAACACGCTTCAAAACTCACCAAACTGAACGCACACATCAGGACTGGCAAAAATTGTGATCTCATAAAAAAAACCTAACCCCAAAATTAAAAATTGCGCTCTAGAGCAATTTTTGAATAAAACGGAGAAAAAACTGCTCCTCGGAAGAAAAAAATGACAAAACTGCCTGTAACTCCCACTGGGAAGGTCGGAGAGACATGAAACAAAAACCTCTCCGTAGGTCTCACTTAGACCTACATTTCATAGATTGACAACCCCCAGCAAAAATCAACAGGAAGTTTGCTATTCCCCCTTCAAAACAAATTTTTTGTAAAAACCGGTCACCTTCCTTCAAAAACGAACTACTCCTCGTTTCGCCTTCAAACTAACACAGGAGAGAGATTGAACCCTTGTGATTGCAATGGCAGAAGCGCTTTTGTTCTAACGGCTCCGGTTTTGATTTTATGACCCTTCAAAGACCCGCTGCGCTGATGCTGCTGTTTTTTTAAGATGGCTGCTTAAAAGCAGGAAGCACCAACGTGCCCACACAATGCAGACAAGGTAGGTACACTAGACAAAAGTCTTGGGACACTTCAGACTAAAAGTAGACAAAAGTATTGGGACACTTAGGACTAGCACCTGCCAAATACGCGGGCCCGACCAATGCTGCTTGCAGCTTTAATTAACTTAGAATTTCATGGCTGCAACACGTGCCAAAGTAGTTGGGAAAGGGCATGTTCACCACTTTTTTACATCACCTTTTCTTTTAACAACACTCAATAAACGATTGGGAACTGAGGAAACTAATTGTTGAAACTTTGAAAGTGGAATTCTTTCCCATTCTTGTTTTATGTAGAGCTTCAGTCGTTCAACAGTCCGGGGTCTCCGCTATCGTATTTTACGCTTCATAATGCGCCACACATTTTCGATGGGAGACAGGTCTGGACTGCAGGCGGTCCAGGAAAGTAGCCGCACTCTTTTTTTACGAAGCCACGCTGTTGTAACACGTGCTGAATGTGGCTTGGTATTGTCTTGCTGAAATAAGCAGATGGTGCTTAGATGGCAGCATATGTTGTTCCAAAACCTGTATGTACCTTTCAGCATTAATGGCGCCTTCACAGATGTGTAAGTTACCCATGCCTTGGGCACTAATGCGCCCCCATACCATCACACATGCTGGCTTTTCAACTTTGCGTCGATGACAGTCTGGATGGTTCACTTCACGATGTCGAATATTTCCAAAAACAATTTGAAATGTGGACTCGTCAGACCACAGAACACTTTTCCACTTTGCATGAGTCCATGTTAGATGATCTCGGGCCCAGAGAAGCCGGCGGCGTTTCTGGGTGTTGTTGATAAACGGCTTTCGCTTTGCATAGTAGAGCTTTAACTTGCACTTACAGATGTAGCGACCAACTGTATTTAGTGACAGTGGTTTTCTGAAGTGTTCCTGAGCCCATGTGGTGATATCCTTTAGAGATTGACGTCGGTTTTTGATACAGTGCCGTCTGAGGGATGGAAGGTCACGGTCATTCAATGTTGGTTTCCGGCCATGCCGCTTACGTGGAGTGATTTCTCCAGATTCTCTGAACCTTTTGATGATATTATGGACCGTAGATGTTGAAATCCCTAAATTTCTTGCAATTGCACTTTGAGAAACGTTGTTCTTAAACTGTTTGACTATTTGCTCACGCAGTTGTGGACAAAGGGGTGTACCTCGCCCCCATCCTTTCTTGTGAAAGACTGAGCATTTTTTGGGAAGCTGTTTTTATACCCAATCATGGCACCCACCTGTTCCCAATTAGCCTGCACACCTGTGGGATGTTCCAAATAAGTGTTTGATGAGCATTCCTCAACTTTATCAGTATTTATTGCCACCTTTCCCAACTTCTTTGTCACGTGTTGCTGCCATCAAATTCTAAAGTTAATGATTATTTGCAAAAAAAAATTAATGTTTGAACATCAAATATGTTGTCTTTGTAGCATATTCAACTGAATATGGGTTGAAAATGATATGCAAATCATTGTATTCCGTTGGTTGACAAGACTCTGCAACATCGCGTGGACATCGGGGGCGGTACCTCTGGATTGGCAGACCGGGGTGGTGGTTCCTCTCTTTAAGAAGGGGAACCGGAGGGTGTGTTCTAACTATCGTGGGATCACACTCCTCAGCCTTCCCGGTAAGGTCTATTCAGGTGTACTGAAGAGGAGGCTACGCCGGATAGTCGAACCTCGGATTCAAGAGGAACAGTGTGGTTTTCGTCCTGGTCGTGGAACTGTGGACCAGCTCTATACTCTCGGCAGGGTCCTTGAGGGTGCATGGGAGTTTGCCCAACCAGTCTACAGGATTAGGTCTCTGCTATTTGCAGATGATGTGGTCCTGATGGCTTCCTCCGGCCAAGATCTTCAGCTCTCACTGGATCGGTTCGCAGCCGAGTGTGAAGCGACTGGGATGAGAATCAGCACCTCCAAGTCCGAGTCCATGGTTCTCTCCCGGAAAAGGGTGGAGTGCCATCTCCGGGTTGGGGAGGAGATCTTGCCCCAAGTGGAGGAGTTCAAGTACCTCGGAGTCTTGTTCACGAGTGGGGGAAGAGTGGATCGTGAGATCGACAGGCGGATCGGTGCGGCGTCTTCAGTAATGCGGACGCTGTATCGATCCGTTGTGGTGAAGAAGGAGCTGAGCCGGAAGGCAAAGCTCTCAATTTACCGGTCGATCTACGTTCCCATCCTCACCTATGGTCATGAGCTTTGGGTTATGACCGAAAGGACAAGATCACGGGTACAGGCGGCCGAAATGAGTTTCCTCCGCCGGGTGGCGGGGCTCTCCCTTAGAGATAGGGTGAGAAGCTCTGTCATACGGGAGGAGCTCAAAGTAAAGCCGCTGCTCCTCCACATCGAGAGGAGCCAGATGAGGTGGTTCGGGCATCTGGTCAGGATGCCACCCGAACGCCTCCCTAGGAAGGTGTTTCGGGCATGTCCGACCGGTAGGAGGCCACGGGGAAGACCCAGGACACGCTGGGAAGACTATCTCTCCTGGCTGGCCTGGGAACGCCTCGGGATCCCCCGGGAGGAGCTGGACGAAGTGGCTGGGGAGAGGGAAGTCTGGGCTTCCCTGCTTAAGCTGCTGCCCCCGCGACCCGACCTCGGATAAGCGGAAGAAGATGGATGGATGGATGGATATACTAATACCGGTATACCGTAAACACCCCAGTTCCGCCCCACGTCACACACAGCAGCTGTAATGCATCCTCTCCCATCAGGGCTTCTAATGCAGCGTAGCACAACGAGCCCGATGTGACGCGACCCGACCGCTGGCGACGAGGGCGTACATTGAAGGATGGGACAGAGTGTCACAAAGGCCTCATGTTAACAGAGCAACACCTACGAGCCACTTGACCGAGCGTCACGAGATGTTTAATTATTGCCTGCTTACATTAGCTTGACTCACTCGCTCTCTCTTCCACCCCCCCCTAAGGCGCCCGGTTTCGTGGAGGGGCTAGGGAGAGGAGGCAGGTCCGGGGGGGGGGGACTACCACCGCTCCATCACCACATCTTTCTCTTTCCACGGAGACGACAAGAAATGATATCATGGCAATCTTTCACGCTCTTCGGCCCAGTGATGTTTTACCGACTCATTTGCTATGATACGTTGTTACGCATCCAGCTGTGAATCGGTGACGTGTCATGGGGCTAGAAAAACCGCCTCCCGCTGGGCCTGGCCAATGACCTGGAAGGCAATAGGGGATGCCAGCGCCTGCAGCATGTGCTGCGCCGACAAAGCAGCAGGGCACCGTCAAAAAGCCTCTCGTACAAACTTTGGAGATCACTACGCTTTTCACGGATGAGTAAGCAAGCAGCTCTTGACTTTCTTCCACATATAAGCTGATAAGGGACCTCCTTCACCAGTCCGCCGACGTTGGGCAAGACCTATCCCCCCTCACCCGCGCCCCCTTCGCCAAGGGGAGTAGTGCAGCGGAAGAAGATGTGGGGTACCAGGATACAGATGACATGTGGCAGGGTCAGTGCGCAGGTTAAGCAACGATTCAGTTGAGTGTAAAGGAAGTGCAGCGTGCTTGGCGAAGACCAGCACACCAGCAAGGGAGCGCACAATAAAGATTAAACTTTGGCCTCTGCATTAACATACCACAAACATGCCTCTCTGAATGTAAACATGACCTGACCATTTCATATTAGTCTGTTTCTATATCAGTGGAGGGTAACAACTACACAACGTACTGTACGTGGTTCTAGTGACCCAGTTGGGATATGTGTCATGGCAGAACCCAATCAGGCCTCAATAATAATGTGGATGGAAACCTTCTTCCGCACGAATCCCGATTCACCGCCTTCCCGTAGCCTACTTCCCACGAATCCGGATCCAGCGGCTTTTTGTATTGTAGTCAGTTTATGAACAAACCATGGTCTCTGCGGTCTTCTGTAGTCTTGTTCCAAAGGAATCCTGGATCCTTGAAGTCTATTTCTGAACAAATGTTGGTACCAGAGATCTGGCAGTTACATTCCAAATGAATCCAGGTTCGCCGGATTCTTTTAGTTTCCCAATTTTACTTCCGAAAAGTCCTGGTCGACTGGTTTCTTATTGTCTTTTCCAAAACATAGCCTGGTCCACTTGTTTATTGTAGTCCTGAACCGTAACAAATCGTGGTCGACTCTTAATGAAGAAATCCTGGTCCACCAGCCTAATGCAGTCTACTCCCAAATCAATTATTGTTGTAGTCTTTTTGTGAATAAATCCTTCTTTAGCGGCTTTTTGTAGTCTACTTCAGAAAAAAATCCTGGTTTTCGCTAAGATTATGTTTCTCCTCTTTTGTTGAGAAGAATTGTTGTATATTCTTGGGTAGCAGGTTATTGTTTGCTTTGTGTATAATTTTAGCTGTCTGCACTTTTACTATGTCTTGGAATTTCAGTATTTTTGATTGAATAAATAAAGGGTTTGTATGTTCTCTATATCCAACATTGTATTATTCTAACTGATCTTTTTTGTAACACCGTTAATGAATGAAGTGTACTTTTGTAGTTATTTCCCCATATTTCTACACAATAACTCAGATATGTAACACTAGCGAGCAGTAGAGAATGTGAAGTGATTTTTGGTCTAGAACATGTTTTGCTTTATTCATTATTGACGTGTTTCTAGCTACTTTTTGTAGTCTTGTTCCAAATGAATCCTGGATGACCAGATCCTTGAAGTCTATTTCTGAACAAATCTTGGTACCAGGATCTGGCAGTGACATTCCAAATGAATCCAGGTTCGCCGGATTATTTTAGTTTCCCAATTTTACTTCTGAAAAGTCCTGGTCGACTGGTTTCTTATTGTCTTTTCCAAAACATAGCCTGGTCCACTTGTTTATTGTAGTCCTGAACCGTAACAAATCGTGGTCGACTCTTAATGAAGAAATCCTGGTCCACCAGCCTAATGCAGTCTACTCCCAAATCAATTATTGTTGTAGTCTTTTTGTGAATAAATCCTGAACAAATGTTGGTACCAGAGATCTGGCAGTGACATTCCAAATGAATCCAGGTTCGCCGGATTCTTTTAGTTTCCCAATTTTACTTCCGAAAAGTCCTGGTCGACTGGTTTCTTATTGTCTTTTCCAAAACATAGCCTGGTCCACTTGTTTATTGTAGTCCTGAACCACAACAAATCGTGGTCGACTCTTAGTGAAGAAATCCTGGTCTACCAGCTTAATGCAGTCTATTCCCAAATAAATTATTGTTGTAGTCTTTTTGTGAATAAATCCTTCTTTACCGGCTTTTTGTAGTCTACTTCAGAAAAAATCCTGGTCTATTGACGTCTTGTGTTCTTCTTTCCCGGTGAATCCCGATTTTCTGGCTTCTTCAGAACAAATCATTGTTTTTCAACTTCTTGTAAACTACTTTGGAACAAACATTGCTCGGCTGGCTTGTTTGTATTTCCTCATAATAAATCTTGGACTACCATTTTGTTCTTAATAAATGCTCGTTTCAAAGCTTTTGAATGGGATTTTCCAGATAAATCCTGGTACACCAGCTTTTTGTAGTGTACTTGCGAACAAATCCTGGTCTGGTAACTTTGCAAATTCTGCTTAGTCTTCTTCTAAACAACTCCTTGTCTACCACTTTCTTATGGTCTACTTTCGAATGAATCCGTAGTAACCTGTTTATTTTTTTTGCCAATTTTCTATGTTGACAAATTTTGACAGTAAGACATTTAGATTATGTACGACAGGGGTGCTCACACTTTTTCTGCAGGCGAGCTACTTTTCAATTGATCAAGTCGTGGGGATCTACCTCATTCATATATATCATTTATATTTACTTATTTATGAAATATATGTTTTTGTTAACAAGTTAAAGGTGTTTAATGATAATGCAAGCATGTTTAACACATATAGTTAATATTGTTAAAAAATTAAAGGTGTTTAATGATAATACAAGTATGTTTAATACAAATAGTTAATATTGTTAACAAGTTAAAGGTGTTTAATGATAATACAAGCATGTTTAACACATAGTTAATATTGTTAAAAAATTAAAGGTGTTTAATGGTAATACAAGAATGTTTAATACATATAGTTAATATTGTTAACAACTTAAAGGTGTTTAAAGATAATACAAGCATGTTTAACACATATAGTTAATATTGTTAATAAGTTAAAGGTGTTTAAAGATAATACAAGCATGTTTAACACATATAGTTAATATTGTTAATAAGTTAAAGGTGTTTAAAGATAATACAAGCATGTTTAACACATATAGATTCCTTTCTTTCATGAAGACCAGAAAATAAGTTGGTGTATTACCTGATTCTCATGACTTGCATTGATTGGAATCAGACAGTGGTGCTGATAACGTCCGCATTTTCGAATGGAGGAGAAAAAAAGTCCTCCTTTCTGTCCAATACCACATGAAAGTGGTTGGTTTTTGGCATCTTATTTGTCCAGCTTCCGTACTCCTTTGTATACACTTTACAAGAAATACATTGTCGGCAAACTCCGTAGCTTGCTAGCTTGTGCACGCCAGCTTTCTGAGACTCCTATTTTGTTAGCGCAACTGTGCAACTGTGCAGTCGGTCTTTGGAGTTTTGACGACAGGTTCGGCGCCAGAGTCTGTTGAAATAAAGTGTTTCTCGCCTTCCAGTCGGTAATTTTAATGAGCTGGCAGCAGCCAGCGTCTTCTCAGAAGACCCTCAAGTGCCGTGAATGTCAATCAAGTGACGGAAGTGACGTCATAGTGAAGATTTATGATCGCTCATTTTTAGGACTATTTTTTTAATGCCTGGCTGGTGATCGACTGACACACCCTCCGAGATCGACCGGTAGATCGCGATCGACGTAATGAGCACCCCTGATGTACGATATTAGTCATTAAAATAATTACAATCTTAACACCATGTAGACAAGCAATAAGAATGAAAAGTGACAAGACATGTTTTTGTTTTTTGGCTTATTTCCAGTTATGTTTGATTTGGCTTAGTTTTTAGGACGCACTTGCTGACACAAACCACACACTAAAAAATGTTGGGTTAAAAAAATAACCCAATTTGAACCCAACTGCTGCTTCAGAAAAGGATAAACTCCTTTCAACCCAACTTTTGCGTTGAATTATTTAACCAAAAAGTTGAGTTATGATAACTTACTGTTGGGTTATTCCCAACCAAAATATTGGGGTTAAATTACTTAACCCAAAAGTTGAGTTATGCTAACTCAATGTTGGTTGATTCATAACCCAACTATTGGGTTGAATTTATTGAACACAGAAGTTGAGTTATGCTCACTACAATGTTGGATTATTCCAAACCCAACTATTGGGTTGCGAAATTTAGCACTCCTTGACCCAATAGTTGGTTAAAAATGATAAATGTTATTGCTGGTTTGTCCTACTCCTTCCCAACTACTGATCATAATGATTTTTATTCCATTCAAATATACTCAAAAGCAAGATATGAGTGACATCTTTTTACAAGAATTGCCGTGTATGGTCTTAGTTGTAAGGTCTATTCAGGTGTACTGGAGAGGAGGCTACGCCGGATAGTCGAACCTCGGATTCAGGAGGAACAGTGTGGTTTTCGTCCTGGTCGTGGAACTGTGGACCAGCTCTATACTCTCGGCAGGGTCCTTGAGGGTGCATGGGAGTTTGCCCAACCAGTCTACATGTGCTTTGTGGACTTGGAGAAGGCATTCGATCGTGTCCCTCGGGAAGTCCTGTGGGGAGTGCGGGGTATCGGACTGTCTGATTGTGGCAGTCCGCTCCCTGTATGATCAGTGTCAGAGCTTGGTCCGCATTGCCGGCAGTAAGTCGGACACGTTTCCAGTGAGGGTTGGACTCCGCCAAGGCTGCCCTTTGTCACCGATTCTGTTCATAACCTTTATGGACAGAATTTCTAGGCGCAGTCAGGGCGTTGAGGGGATCTGGTTTGGTGGCTGCAGGATTAGGTCTCTGCTATTTGCAGATGATGTGGTCCTGATGGCTTCATCTGGCCAGGATCTTCAGCTCTCACTGGATCGGTTCGCAGCCGAGTGTGAAGCGACTGGGATGGGAATCAGCACCTCCAAGTCCGAGTCCATGGTTCTCTCCCGGAAAAGGGTGGAGTGCCATCTCCGGGTTGGGGAGGAGATCTTGCCCCAAGTGGAGGAGTTCAAGTACCTCGGAGTCTTGTTCACGAGTGGTGGAAGAGTGGATCGTGAGATCGACAGGCGGATTGGTGCGGCGTCTTCAGTAATGCGGACGCTGTATCGATCCGTTGTGGTGAAGAAGGAGCTGAGCCGGAAGGCAAAGCTCTCGATTTACCGGTCGATCTACGTTCCCATCCTCACCTATGGTCATGAGCTTTGGGTCATTACCGAAAGGACAAGATCACGGGTACAAGCGGCCGAAATGAGTTTCCTCCGCCGAGTGGCGGGGCTCTCCCTTAGAGATAGGGTGAGAAGCTCTGCCATCCGGGAGGAGCTCAAAGTAAAGCCGCTGCTCCTCCACATGGAGAGGAGCCAGATGAGGTGGTTCGGGCATCTGGTCAGGATGCCACCCTAACGCCTCCCTAGGGAGGTGTTTCGGGCACGTCCGACAGGTAGGAGGCCAAGGGGAAGACCCAGGACACGCTGGGAAGACTATCTCTCCCGGCTGGCCTGGGAACGCCTCGGGATCCCCCGGGAGGAGCTGGACGAAGTGGCTGGGGAGAGGGAAGTCTGGGCTTCCCTGCTTAAGCTGCTGCCCCCGCGACCCGACCTCGGATAAGCGGAAGAAGATGGATGGATGGATGGTCTTAGTTGTCACGGCGGAGTCGCATTTTACTGCGTGTATCCTTCTCCCAGGATGCCGACGGGACTCCGGAGGCAAAGTGCAGGTAAGGAAATTATTTATTGTCCATAAATCAAGCGGGATACAAATAAAAGCCTGATAGCCCGGTAAGCTAACGGAATAGCAAACAAGAAAAGCTTGGCATGTAAACAAGCAATCATAAAGGCGAAGCTTAGCTCAGGAATCAAATTAGTAGCCGTCGTAACTGCTGCGTGGAAGCAAATAAGAAAGCCAGACTTAAGTAGCTCTCTGATTAGTGCCAGGAGCGTCCCGAACACTAATCAGAGGCAGGTGAAAACCATCTGCAGTCATGGCAATTAAAACGCAAACCCAGGAACTGTGGGAGTGAAAAACTAAACAAACATGACGGATCATGACATTAGTAGTTCTATACAGCATGCTCAAATATTTTCATGTACATAAGATGTGTGATTGTAAATAAATGTTAATGACATTAATGCATACTTGCCAACCCTCCCGAATTTTCCGGGAGACTCCCGAAATTCAGCGCCTCTCCTGAAAACCTCCCGGGTCAAATATTCTCCCGAAAATCTCCCGATTTTCAGCCGGAGCTGGAGGGGGCGTGGCCTCCATGCGGACCTGAGTGAGGACAGCCTTGACAGGAGGACAACAGGGTGACAAGAACTAAATCATCCAGACTAGAGATACATTGTATTATTATGTTTATCTTACCTAAAAATAAATATATTTGTTCATTTTTAAAAAAAAAACCTAAATTAATTTTTACTATATTTTGCTAAAAACATCAAAATAATTTTATTTGTATTTGTATTTTTTCTGACTCCTTATTACATCCAGCCATAGAATTATACATTAAAATAAATATATTTGAAATAATTAATTATAAATTATCATAATAATTCATTTAAAATGACCATATTTAATTATTAAAATAATTGCTTGTTTATCAACAACTTTAGCATTTTATTCATTTTGAAACTCTCAGAAGCCAAGTTATATTATATTCCTTAATATTTATTTATGCAAGTTTGAAGTATCAATTATCTAAACACAGTTTTGTTTGCATATTTTCAGGATATATATATATATATATATATATATATATATATATATATATGTATGTGTGGGGGAAAAAAAATCACAAGACTACTTCATCTCTACAGGCCTGTTTCATGAGGGGGTTCCCTCAATCATCAGGAGATTTTAATGGGAGCATTCACATACCATGGTTTATATAGGGCACAGAGTGGGTGGGTACAGGCTGGCGTAGGGGCGTGGTGATTGGCTCATGTGTTACCTAGGAGGTGTTTCCGTCTGTGGCGGCATGCTGTTACAATTTCGCTGCGCTTGTTGAGGGATGACAGGTCTGGACGGTAAATAATAAACAGTTTCTCTTTCAAGCATAGGTTGCATCTTTTATTACCACTATTGTAAGGTGTGCTGGATGCAAGAATTTGCCATGTTATTGAATATTCAACATTATTGTCTTTGAGGTCCCAAATGTGTTTGCTGAGTTCTGTGGTATTCCGCAGGTTTTGGTTCCTGAAAGAAGCCTTGCGATTGTTCCATCTGGTTTTAAACTCTCCCTCGGTTAATCCTACATATGTGTCGGATGTGTTAATGTCCTTGCGTGTTACCTTAGATTGGTAGACAACTGATGTTTGTAAGCACCCCCCGTTGAGAGGGCAATCATATATATGTATATATATATATGAAATACTTGACTTGGTAAATTCTAGGTGTCAATATACTCCTCCCCTCTTAACCACGCCCCCAACCACGCCCTGCCCCACCCCCGACCACGCCCCCACCCCCCCACCTCCCGAAATCGGAGGTCTCAATGTTGGCAAGTATGCATTAATGCTTAATAGAATTCCCTTGAAGAAAAAAGGAACTTTTTCATTAAGAAAAGCCTTTTGCCCAAAGATGCATTACTCATTGAAAAACAACCCAAAAATGGTTTATAGTTTTGAAAACGCAGAAATGGAGTTAAAATAATACCCTTGTAACCCAAAAAAATTGATAAAAATAACTCAAAAATGTAACCCAACACTCGCAACCCATAAATTGGGTTATCAAAATAACCCAGCATAACCGGCACTAGACATCTCCAATGGCTGCCTGGTTGGGAATCAAACCCGCATCGTCCTAGACATCAACAATCTGTACGGTTAGACTAGCAGGGAATTCAACGTCATATTCCAAATCATTAATTTCTGCACTCTTCGTGAGGAATTCGACGAGAGCTTTCCAGATGAGAGACTTCACACGATCCCGAGGCCCTTGATGACTTCTACATTACTGGAATGATGCGGCCGGGAATGATGGAGCTGAGCGTGTCAGAAGGCATTAGCCCTCACGGCCCGAAAAACTGGTGGACAGAACCAGTCTGCGCCCCCTGACCCGGCCCGACGCAGAGCTACTGACCCAGCAATTATGAGCAAAAGAGATAGAGATGAGAAGAGGGGTGACAGATTTGGGTAGGAAAAACAAGGACGTGGATTTTCTCTTTGAGGAAAGAAAAGGTGGAAGTAAACACTGACGCTAAATCACCGGAACTACAATTAAAGCTTACTTTTCCTGTTGGGTTCACTCTGATTCATCCTCTCACTTCATTTCACTGAATTAATGAGCAGGTTCCAACCAGACTTAAGAATATTACCATTGTAGAGTTACGGCTTTGTAACACCGTTAATGAATGAAGTGTACTTTTGTAGTTATTTCCCCATATTTCTACACAATAACTCAGATATGGAACATGATTTTTGGTCTAGAACATGTTTTGCTTTATTCATTATTGACGTGTTTCTTGCTACTTTTTGTAGTCTTGTTCCAAATGAATCCTGGATGACCAGATCCTTGAAGTCTATTTCTGAACAAATCTTGGTACCAGGATCTGGCAGTGACATTCCAAATGAATCCAGGTTCGCCGGATTCTTTTAGTTTCCCAATTTTACTTCCGAAAAGTCCTGGTCGACTGGTTTCTTATTGTCTTTTCCAAAACATAGCCTGGTCCACTTGTTTATTGTAGTCCTGAACCGTAACAAATCGTGGTCGACTCTTAGTGAAGAAATCCTGGTCTACCAGCCTAATGCAGTCTATTCCCAAATAAATTATTTTTGTAGTCTTTTTGTGAATAAATCCTTCTTTAGCGGCTTTTTGTAGTCTACTTCAGAAAAAATCCTGGTCTATTGACGTCTTGTGTTCTTCTTTCCCGGTGAATCCCGATTTTCTGGCTTCTTCAGAACAAATCATTGTTTTTCAACTTCTTGTAAACTACTTCGGAACAAACATTGCTCTGCTAGCTTGTTTGTATTTCCTCATAACAAATCTTGGATTACCATTTTTTTTCTTAATAAATCCTCGTTTCAAAGCTTTTGAATGGGATTTTTGCAGTCTATTTCCAGATAAATCCTGGTACACCAGCTTTTTGTAGTGTACTTGCGAACAAATCCTGGTCTGGTAACTTTGCAAATTCTGCTTAGTCTTCTTCTAAACAAGTCCTTGTCTACCACTTTCTTATGGTCTACTTTCGAATGAATCCGTGGTAACCTGTTTATTTTTTTGCCAATTTTCTATGTTGACAAATTTTGACAGTAAGACATTTAGATTATGTACGATATTAGTCATATTTCAGTAAAGTCATTTTTGGTCTAGAAAATGTTTTGCTTTATTCATTATTGACATGTTTCTTGCTACTTTTTGTAGTCTTGTTCCAAATGAATCCTGGACGACCAGATCCTTGAAGTCTATTTCTGAACAAATCTTGGTACCAGGATCTGGCAGTGACATTCCAAATGAATCCAGGTTCGCCGGATTCTTTTAGTTTCCCAATTTTACTTCCGAAAAGTCCTGGTCGACTGGTTTCTTATTGTCTTTTCCAAAAAAAAGCCTGGTCCACTTGTTTATTGTAGTCCTGAACCGCAACAAATCGTGGTCGACTCTTAGTGAAGAAATCCTGGTCCACCAGCCTAATGCAGTCTATTCCCAAATAAATTATTTTTGTAGTCTTTTTGTGAATAAATCCTTCTTTAGCGGCTTTTTGTAGTCTACTTCAGAAAAAATCCTGGTCTATTGACGTCTTGTGTTCTTCTTTCCCGGTGAATCCCGATTTTCTGGCTTCTTCAGAACAAATCATTGTTTTTCAACTTCTTGTAAACTACTTCGGAACAAACATTGCTCTGCTAGCTTGTTTGTATTTCCTCATAACAAATCTTGGATTACCATTTTTTTTCTTAATAAATCCTCGTTTCAAAGCTTTTGAATGGGATTTTTGCAGTCTATTTCCAGATAAATCCTGGTACACCAGCTTTTTGTAGTGTACTTGCGAACAAATCCTGGTCTGGTAACTTTGCGAATTCTGCTTAGTCTTCTTCTAAACAAGTCCTTGTCTACCACTTTCTTATGGTCTACTTTCGAATGAATCCGTGGTAACCTGTTTATTTTTTTTTGCCAATTTTCTATGTTGACAAATTTTGACAGTAAGACATTTAGATTATGTACGATATTAGTCATATTTCAGTAAAGTCATTTTTGCTCTAGAACATGTTTTGCTTTATTCATTATTGACGTGTTTCTTGCTACTTTTTGTAGTCTTGTTCCAACTGAATCCTGGTTGACCAGATCCTTGAAGTCTATTTCTGAACAAATCTTGGTACCAGGATCTGGCAGTGATATTCCAAATGAATCCAGGTTCGCCGGATTCTTTCAGTTTCCCAATTTTACTTCAGAAAAGTCCTGGTCGACTGGTTTCTTATTGTCTTTTCCAAAACAAAGCCTGGTCCACTTGTTTATTGTAGTCCTGAACCGTAACAAATCGTGGTCGACTCCTAATGAAGAAATCCTGGTCTACCAGCCTAATGCAGTCTACTCCCAAATCAATTATTTTTGTAGTCTTTTTGTGAATAAATCCTTCTTTAGCGGCTTTTTGTAGTCTACTTCAGAAAAAATCCTGGTCTATTGACGTCTTGTGTTCTTCTTTCCCGGTGATTCCCGATTTTCTGGCTTCTTCAGAACAAATCATTGTTTTTCAACTTCTTGTAAACTACTTCGGAACAAACATTGCTCTGCTAGCTTGTTTGTATTTCCTCATAACAAATCTTGGATTACCATTTTTTTTCTTAATAAATCCTCGTTTCAAAGCTTTTGAATGGGATTTTTGCAGTCTATTTCCAGATAAATCCTGGTACACCAGCTTTTTGTAGTGTACTTGCGAACAAATCCTGGTCTGGTAACTTTGCAAATTCTGCTTAGTCTTCTTCTAAACAAGTCCTTGTCTACCACTTTCTTATGGTCTACTTTCGAATGAATCCGTGGTAACCTGTTTATTTTTTTTTGCCAATTTTCTATGTTGACAAATTTTGACAGTAAGACATTTAGATTATGTACGATATTAGTCATATTTCAGTAAAGTCATTTTTGGTCTAGAACATGTTTTGCTTTATTCGTTATTGACGTGTTTCTTGCTACTTTTTGTAGTCTTGTTCCAACTGAATCCTGGATGACCAGATCCTTGAAGTCTATTTCTGAACAAATCTTGGTACCAGGATCTGGCAGTGACATTCCAAATGAATCCAGGTTCGCCGGATTCTTTTAGTTTCCCAATTTTACTTCAGAAAAGTCCTGGTGGACTGGTTTCTTATTGTTTTTTCCAAAACATAGCCTGGTCCACTTGTTTATTATAGTCCTGAACCGTAACAAATCGTGGTCGACTCCTAATGAAGAAATCCTGGTCTACCAGCCTAATGCAGTCTATTCCCAAATAAATTATTTTTGTAGTCTTTTTGTGAATAAATCCTTCTTTAGCGGCTTTTTGTAGTCTACTTCAGAAAAAATCCTGGTCTATTGACGTCTTGTGTTCTTCTTTCCCGGTGAATCCCGATTTTCTGGCTTCTTCAGAACAAATCATTGTTTTTCAACTTCTTGTAAACTACTTCGGAACAAACATTGCTCTAATAGCTTGTTTGTATTTCCTCATAATAAATCTTGGATTACCATTTTTTTATTAATAAGTCCTCGTTTCAAAGCTTTTGAATGGGATTTTTGCAGTCTATTTCCAAATAAATCCTGGTACACCAGCTTTTTGTAGTGTACTTGCGAACAAATCCTGGTCTGGTAACTTTGCAAATTCTGCTTAGTCTTCTTCTAAACAAGTCCTTGTCTACCACTTTCTTATGGTCTACTTTCGAATGAATCCGTGGTAACCTGTTTATTTTTTTGCCAATTTTCTATGTTGACAAATTTTGACAGTAAGACATTTAGATTATGTACGATATTAGTCATATTTCAGTAAAGTCATTTTTGGTCTAGAAAATGTTTTGCTTTATTCATTATTGACGTGTTTCTTGCTACTTTTTGTAGTCTTGTTCCAACTGAATCCTGGATGACCAGATCCTTGAAGTCTATTTCTGAACAAATCTTGGTACCAGGATCTGGCAGTGACATTCCAAATGAATCCAGGTTCGCCGGATTCTTTTAGTTTCCCAATTTTACTTCCGAAAAGTCCTGGTCGACTGGTTTCTTATTGTCTTTTCCAAAAACAAAGCCTGGTCCACTTGTTTATTATAGTCCTGAACCGCAACAAATCGTGGTCGACTCTTAATGAAGAAATCCTGGTCTACCAGCCTAATGCAGTCTACTCCCAAATCAATTATTGTTGTAGTCTTTTTGTGAATAAATCCTTCTTTAGCGGCTTTTTGTAGTCTACTTCAGAAAAAATCCTGGTCTATTGACGTCTTGTGTTCTTCTTTCCTGGTGAATCCCGATTTTCTGGCTTCTTCAGAACAAATCATTGTTTTTCAACTTCTTGTAAACTACTTCGGAACAAACATTGCTCTGCTAGCTTGTTTGTATTTCCTCATAACAAATCTTGGATTACCATTTTTTTTCTTAATAAATCCTCGTTTCAAAGCTTTTGAATGGGATTTTTGCAGTCTATTTCCAGATAAATCCTGGTACGCCAGCTTTTTGTAGTGTACTTGCCAACAAATCCTGGTCTGGTAACTTTGCAAATTCTGCTTAGTCTTCTTCTAAACAAGTCCTTGTCTACCACTTTCTTATGGTCTACTTTCGAATGAATCCGTGGTAACCTGTTTATTTTTTTGCCAATTTTCTATGTTGACAAATTTTGACAGTAAGACATTTAGATTATGTACGATATTAGTCATATTTCAGTAAAGTCGTTTTTGGTCTAGAAAATGTTTTGCTTTATTCATTATTGACGTGTTTCTTGCTACTTTTTGTAGTCTTGTTCCAAATGAATCCTGGATGACCAGATCCTTGAAGTCTATTTCTGAACAAATCTTGGTACCAGGATCTGGCAGTGACATTCCAAATGAATCCAGGTTCGCCGGATTCTTTTAGTTTCCCAATTTTACTTCAGAAAAGTCCTGGTCGACTGGTTTCTTATTGTCTTTTCCAAAACATAGCCTGGTCCACTTGTTTATTATAGTCCTGAACCGTAACAAATCGTTGTCGACTCCTAATGAAGAAATCCTGGTCTACCAGCCTAATGCAGTCTACTCCCAAATCAATTATTGTTGTAGTCTTTTTGTGAATAAATCCTTCTTTAGCGGCTTTTTGTAGCCTACTTCAGAAAAAATCCTGGTCTATTGACGTCTTGTGTTCTTCTTTCCTGGTGAATCCCGATTTTCTGGCTTCTTCAGAACAAATCATTGTTTTTCAACTTCTTGTAAACTACTTCGGAACAAACATTGCTCTGCTAGCTTGTTTGTATTTCCTCATAACAAATCTTGGATAACCATTTTTTTCTTAATAAATCCTCGTTTCAAAGCTTTTGAATGGGATTTTTGCAGTCTATTTCCAGATAAATCCTGGTACACCAGTTTTTTGTAGTGTACTTGCGAACAAATCCTGGTCTGGTAACTTTGCAAATTCTGCTTAGTCTTCTTCTAAACAAGTCCTTGTCTACCACTTTCTTATGGTCTACTTTCGAATGAATCCGTGGCAACCTGTTTATTTTTTTGCCAATTTTCTATGTTGACAAATTTTGACAGTAAGACATTTAGATTATGTACGATATTAGTCATATTTCAGTAAAGTCATTTTTGGTCTAGAAAATGTTTTGCTTTATTCATTATTGACGTGTTTCTTGCTACTTTTTGTAGTCTTGTTCCAACTGAATCCTGGTTGACCAGATCCTTGAAGTCTATTTTTGAACAAATCTTGGTACCAGGATCTGGCAGTGATATTCCAAATGAATCCAGGTTCGCCGGATTCTTTTAGTTTCCCAATTTTACTTCCGAAAAGTCCTGGTGGACTGGTTTCTTATTGTCTTTTCCAAAACATAGCCTGGTCCACTTGTTTATTGTAGTCCTGAACCGTAACAAATCGTGGTCGACTCCTAATGAAGAAATCCTGGTCCACCAGCCTAATGCAGTCTACTCCCAAATAAATTATTTTTGTAGACTTTTTGTGAATAAATCCTTCTTTAGCGGGGTAGAGTATATTTAAGAAATTGTAAAGAAAAGTTTAAGTTTATAGGCAAAATCTCCTTTTCAGCACTTGTTTACACACGCTTCACCTGGGGACCACCGCACTCATAGTACGATGTCATTGTCGGACCCCCTCTGTGGCCATGAAAACTTCAGGCTACACCGTAACGTAAGCAGCATAGTGTTGTCCCGATACCAATATTTTGGTACCAGTACCAGTACCAAAATTATTTTGATTATTTTTGGTACATTTTTAAATAAAGGGGACCACAAAAAATTGCATTATTGGCTTTATTTTAACAAACAATCTTAGGGTACATTAAACATATGTTTCTTATTGCAAGTTTGTTCTTAAATAAAATAGTGAAAATACAAAAAAACTTGTCTTTTAGTAGTAAGTAAACAAACAAAGACTTCTAATTTAGCTGCTGACATTTTGTCATGTCTGTATAATCATGTTTTGTTTAGTTATTGGAATCTTTAGTTTCTGGCTTTTCACTCCCATGTCTTGTTTCCATGATTACCCATTAGTTTCACCTGTTCCACGTTTGGACTCATTGTGCACTTTTGTTTTGTCACCATAGCAACCCATTAGTTTTCACCTGTCACGTCACGCACCTGTTTCACGTTTTGAGTCACGCACCTGTTTTCGTTAATCATGTCTATAGTATTTAAGTTCATTGTTTTCAGTTTGTCGTTCTGACGACATCCTCACATTTATGCTCTGTACATTTCTGACACTTGTTTTGATGTTCCATCCTTCATGCTGCTACTTTTGTCCAAGCCAAGTAAGTTTTTGTTTATTAATGCTATAGTCTTTTGGTTTCATAGTTTGTTCTCCGCCACTGTGCGTGCTTTTCGTTTGTACTTTTTTGCTATAGTCTTTTGGATTCATAGTTTATTCTCCGCCACTGTGCTCGCCCGAGCCAACTTTCCGTTGCATCCCGGAAAAGCACACACCCAGGACCAAGTCATGACAGTAAACGAAAAGCGCGCACAGTGGCGGAGAATAAACTATGAAACCAAAAGACTATAGCAAAAAAGTACAAACGAAAAGCACGCACAGTGGCGGAGAACAAACTATGAAACCAAAAGACTATAGCATTAATAAACAAAAACTTACTTGGCTTGGACAAAAGTAGCAGCATGAAGGATGGACATCAAAACAAGTGTCAGAAATGTACAGAGCATAAATGTGAGGATGTCGTCAGAACGACAAACTGAAAACAATGAACTTAAATACTATAGACATGATTAACGAAAACAGGTGCGTGACTCAAAACGTGAAACGGGTGCGTGACGTGACAGGTGAAAACTAATGGGTTGCTATGGTGACAATCAAGAGTGCACAATGAGTCCAAACGTGGAACAGGTGAAACTAATGGGGTAATCATGCAAACAAGACAAGGGAGTGAAAAGCCAGAAACTAAAGATTCCAATAACTAAACAAAACATGATTATACAGACATGACACATTTGCAGTAACATATTGTGTCATTTATACACCTATTATTTTGTACACATTATTAAGGACAAGCGGTAGAAAATGAATTATTAATCTACTTGTTCATTTACTGTTAATATCTGCTTACTTTCTCTTTTAACATGTTCTATCTACACTTCTGTTAAAATGTAATAATCACTTATTCTTCTCTTCTGTGATACTTTACATTAGTTTTGGATGATACCACACATTTGGGTATCAATCCGATACCAAGTAGCTACAGGATCATACATTGGTCATATTCAAAGTCCTCATGTGTCCAGGGACGTATTTACCGACTTTATAAACATAATATACATTTTTTTTAAACGCAAGATGATGTTGTGACTAGAGATGTCCGATAATGGCTTTTTTGACGATATTCCGATATTGTCGAACTCTTAAATTCCGATATCAACCGATACCGATATAATACAGTCATGGAATTAACACATTTTTATGCCTAGGGGGCGGGGTTTGGTGGTAGCGAGGGTGTATATTATAGCGTCCCGGAAGAGTTAGTGCTGCAAGGGGTTCTGGGTATTTGTTCTGTTTTGTTTATGCTGTGTTACGGTGCGGATGTTCTCCCGAAATGTGTTTGTCATTCTTGTTTGGTGTGGGTTCACAGTGTGGCGCATATTTGTAACAGTGTCAAAGTTGTTTATACGGCCACCCTCAGTGTGACCTGTATGGCTGTTGACCAAGTGTGCTTTGCATTCACTTATGTGTGTGTAAAAGCCGCATATAATATGCTGTATGGAGGAAAAGCGGACGTGACGACAGGTTGTAGAGGACGCTAAAGGCAGTGCCTTTAAGGCACGCCCCCAATATTGTTGTCCGGGTGGAAATCGGGAGAATGGTTGCCCCGGGAGATTTTCGGGAGGGGCACTGAAATTCGGGAGTTTCCCGGGAGGGTTGGCAAGTATGCCCTACGTCCGTGTTTTACCGGATATGTACCACTCCGTACAGCGGCATTTTAAAAAGTCATTAATTTTACTTTTTGAAACCGATACCGATCATTTCCGATATTACATTTTAAAGCATTTATCGGCCGATAATATTGGCAGGCCGATATTATCGGACTTCTCTAGTTGTGATGCCACAAAATATCGACGTAATCATAGTGGTATCGACTAGATACGCTACTGTACTTGGTATCATTACAGTGGATGTCAGGTGTAGATCCACCAATGGCGTTTGTTTACATTTTGACGCCGGTGAGCTACGGTGTGTAGTGAAGCATGTTTAGCTATTCCTCGTCCTGCAGTGATAATGATACTTGTAAGAAACTTACTTTATTTGTCGCCATGGACATGCTCCTCTGCTCGTAAAAACCAGCAATGACACGACGTGACGACGACGGGGGTGAGGGGGAGTGGCGGACCGGTATTTTTCAGAGGCGGTATAGTACTGAATATGATTCATTAGTATCGCGGTACTATACTAATACCCAGGCCCGGCCCTAACCAATCTGGCGCCCTAGGCAAGATTTTCGACAGTGAAGTGTATATACTCACAAGAAACCGAATAGCTTTGTCTTTGACCTTCTTTTTTTTTTTTACTTACAACTATACCTAATATATAAAGGGGTGGAAAAGTGACTATTACCTGCAGGGCAAACATTAGCTAACCAGAAGGCAATAACAATGTAAACAAAAAACACCTGCTTAAAAGATCTAATACAAATGTCCCTGAGGAATGTAAGGTGGGAGTACTGTAATTACCTAACGTTACATTATTATTTTCCATAACAATTTAGCCCCCTCCACAATATTAACCCGACGTTAAAACAGAACTCGCTATTTATTGATTAGCAATTGCCGAATCATGTAACATTAGCTTAATGCTAAAAAGCCGGGTTACTATCACATTCTGTACCAGACAAATAATTTCATGTAGGCTAACGTTACCTACCTGCTACCTCTTGTCTTTTTCTCGTTTCTACTCCTCTTCTTTTCTCTTTTTTCTTCCCTGGGCACCTGACAGTTTTGGCCGTTTTGACATCTTGTGTTGATTTTTTGATGTGGTGACGTCCAAAAAGAGTCATGATACGGGAAGGTAGGGGGCGCACCGTGTTGTAACAAATAATATTTATATTAAATAGGCTTTACTTTGCATTTTAATTAACGTGGGATTATTTTTTGTATTTAGAAATAATAGTACCAACTTTTTTTTTCTTTTTTCTTTTTTCTCCAACATTTGTGGCACTGGCGTGGCGCCCCCTGATGGACGGCGCCCTTAGCATTTGCCTATACGGCCTATGCCACGGGCCGGCCCTGCTAATACCTGGTATACCGTACAACCCTAATGCAGCATTATGGCGATATATGTTTACAACAATTATTTAAGAAGTAACTGCATGTATCTTGCGCACACCCTCAGTGCGCCTTTGGAAAATGAGGCGAGTTCATTCATAATTCATAATGTCAGCGGAGTTATTAAGCCTTTCCCCCTGGAGGCGTGCCGCAGACGACATATAAACATGATGAAATCACAGTTTGCCTCACACATTGGTGCCGCCGTGTGGTCACAGGTGACTTGTTAGCGGTTAGGGACGAGCGCTAAGTGGAAGTGGAAGTGACCCGTGAATGTTCAATAAAAGCAAAGTGAACAAGAAAAGTGAAAAAATAAGCACAGGACTAAATGTTCCTGCCTCTGGCATCTACTATATTACATATACACCGTATTCTTCGGACTATAAGTGGCAGTTTTTTTCATAGTTTGGCCGGGGGTGCGACTTATACTCAGGAGCGAATTATGTGTGAAATCACCACCGCGCCCACCGCACCGACACCCCGCCTCGTCCGCCTTCGCCGCGGCCGGCGTCACGCGCAGCAGGTAAGCAGCTTACCTGCCCGCCACCCCCGTGGCCGGGGGCGCGTAACAGGGGTCACTCCGCGCGCAGTGCGCTCACAAAAGGGGTGGGGCTCACCCTGGTTGATATAGACAGCAGGACGGTGGCCATGGAAGTCGGAACCCGCTAAGGAGTGTGTACCAACCCACCTGCCGAATCAACTAGCCCTGAAAATGGATGGCTCATACCCGGCCGTTGCCGGCAGCGAGACGTGCTTGGAGGTGCGCTCAGCGCGGCTCCCATTTGATTGCGCACTGGTGTGCGTCTGGGTCGTGACAGCGTGGCACGCGAATGTCTGTGCTGCATTGGATCAGTCTCCTTACTTTAACAGGCAAAAGCTTTATAACCTCACTAATGCCTTGCATCGTCTATATTAGATATATAACAACGGGCAGGTGCGGTTCTGATCAAATGTTAGGTCGGGTGGATGGCGGATGGTTGACGACTTTCTGATGCGGTTGCGGATGAAATAATTGCCTATCCGCGCATCTCTAATAGACAGACAACATTCACACTCACACTCTGCTAAAAAAAAAACAGCAAAAAATAAAACAGATTTTCGATTAAATTGCGATTCTCGATTCTTAATCGACTAAAAAAAAAATCAAAAATCGATTACCGTAAATTCCGGACTTTAATCCGCCATTTTTTTCTTACACTTATTTATGGATTTTTCTCTGATAACAGCCAACAACTTCTGTTTTGTTTGATCAGCCGTTTTACTGTTTGGAAACACTTAAGGTAAGTAAATAAACATTTACCGTATTTTTCAGACTATATGTCGCAGTTTTTTTCATAGTTTGGCCGGGGGTGCGACTTATACTCAGGAGCGACTTATGTGTGAAATCACCACCGCGCCCACCGCACCGACACCCCGCCTCGTCCGCCTTCGCCGCGGCCGGTGTCACGCGCAGCAGGTAAGCAGCTTACCTGCCCGCCACCCCCGTGGCCGGGGGCGCGTAACAGGGGTCACTCCGCGCGCAGTGCGCTCACAAAAGGGGTGGGGCTCACCCTGGTTGATATAGACAGCAGGACGGTGGCCATGGAAGTCGGAACCCGCTAAGGAGTGTGTAACAACCCACCTGCCGAATCAACTAGCCCTGAAAATGGATGGCGCTGGAGCGTCGGGCCCATACCCGGCCGTCGCCGGCAGCGAGACGCGCTTGGAGGTGCGCTCAGCGCGGCTCCCATATGATTGCGCACTGGTGTGCGTCTGGGTCGTGACAGCGTGGCACGCGAATGTCTGTGCTGCATTGGATCAGTCTCCTTTCTTTAACAGGCAAAAGCTTTATAACCTCACTAATGCCTTGCATCGTCTATATTAGATATTTAACAACGGGCGGGTGCGGTTCTGATCAAATGTTAGGTCGGGTGGATGGCGGATGGTTGACGACTTTCTGATGCGGTTGCGGATGAAATAATTGCCTATCCGCGCATCTCTAATAGACAGACAACATTCACACTCACACTTTGCTAAAAAAAAACCAGCAAAAAATAAAACAGATTTTCGATTAAATTGCGATTCTCGATTCTTAATCGACTAAAAAAAAATCAAAAATCGATTACCGTAAATTCCGGACTTTAATCCGCCATTTTTTTCTTACACTTATTTATGGATTTTTCTCTGATAACAGCCAACAACTTCTGTTTTGTTTGATCAGCCGTTTTACTGTTTGGAAACACTTAAGGTAAGTAAATAAACATTTACCGTATTTTTCAGACTATATGTCGCAGTTTTTTTCATAGTTTGGCCGGGGGTGCGACTTATACTCAGGAGCGACTTATGTGTGAAATGATGAACACATTATAATATTATTGATCTCATTGACGTAAGAGACTAGACGTATAAGATTTCATGGGATTTAGCGATTAGGAGTGACAGATTGTTTGGTAAACGTATAGCATGTTCTATATGTTATAGTTATTTGAATGACTCTTACCATAATATGTTACGTTAACATACCAGTTGGTTATTTATGCCTCATATAACGTACACTTATTCAGCCTGTTGTTCACTATTCTTCATTTATTAGGGCCCGCATGGCCCATTGCATAAGGACTCCCTTTGGTCCTCCACTAGGAAGGTCGGAGAGACATGAAACAAAAACCTTTATGTAGGTGTGACTTTGACCTAGATTTCATAATAGTATATTCTCGGGCAAAAATCAACAGGAAGTTGGCAATTCCCCCTTCAAGACAAAAAAAAGTACTAAAAACAGTCACTTTTGCCTCTTTGAGCTGTAATTTGACCCCCTTAACATGCTTCAAAACTCACCGAACTGAACACACACATCAGGACTGGCAAAAAATTGCGATCTAATAAAAAACCTAACCCCAAATCTCAAAATTGTGCTCTAGCGCAATTTTTTTAATGAAACGCACAAACAACTGCTCCTCGGATGAAAAAACTGACAAAACTGCCTGTAACTCTCCCTGGGAAAGTTGGAGAGACATGAAACAAAAACCTCTATGTAGATCTCACTTAGACCTACATTTCATTAATTGACAACCCCCAGCAAAAATCAGCAGGAAGTTTGCTATTCCCCCTTCAAAACAATTTTTTTGTAAAAACCGGTCACCTCCCTTCAAAAACTATCTCCTCTGAGCGCGTTTGTCAGTTTCGGCTTCAAACTAACACAGGAGAGAGATTAAACCCTTGTCTTTTTAATACCTGCTCCGGTTTTGATTTTATGACCCTTCAAAGACCCGCTGCGCTGATGCTGCTGCGCTGCTGTTTTTTTTAAGATGGCTGCTTAAAAGCAGGAAGCACCAACGTGCCCACACAATGCAGACAAGGTAGGTACACTAGACAAAAGTCTTGGGACACTTCAGACTAAAAGTAGACAAAAGTATTGGGACACTTAGGACTAGCACCTGCCAAATACGCGGGCCCGACCAATGCTGCTTGCAGCTTTAATTTTAAATTGCCTTTCAAATGTCTATTCTTGTTGTTGGCTTTTATCAAATACATTTCCCCCAAAAAATGCGACTTATACTCCAGTATGTTTTTTTCCTTCTTTATTATGCATTTTCGGCCGGTGCGACTTATACTCCGGACCAGTGACGTGCGGTGAGGTTGATGGCTGGTGAGGCACTGACTTCATCACAGTCAGATTTACAAACATATGAACCCTAAAGAGTATCTTATTCACCATTTGATTGGCAGCAGTTAACGGGTTATGTTTAAAAGCTCATACCAGCATTCTTCCCTGCTTGCCACTCAGCATCAAGGCTTGGAATTGGGGGTTAAATCACCAAAAATTATTCCCGGGCGCAGCGCCGCTGCTGCCCACTGCTCCCCTCACCTCCCAGGGGGTGATCAAGGGGATGGGTCAAATGCAGAGGACAAATTTCATTACACCTAGTGTGTGTGTGACAATCATTGCTACTTTAACGTAACTTTAACTTTACACATACAAACTGTAGCACACAAAAAAGCACATTTAATTTAAAAAAAAAACGTTATTATGGTCTTACCTTTACTTATAAATGAAGTCCATGCGCCGCAACTAAAGCCCTCACTTCAACTTTCCACGTGCAAGATTGAATCTATTTAAAAAAGTGTAACCGAGGGTTTATAAATGTCGCCTATACTGTATGAAACTACAAAATAACAAACACGGAGGCTCCAGTTTACACGAGGACCACTTTATTTACCTTCTTTCAAAAACCTCCGCAACGTGACATCACTTCCGCTCTTCAAAATAAGAGCTCAAGGCATATACTGTATAACAGCGCATAACAGGAACTTAACATCACAAAGAGGAAAGCCCATAAAAATAGGTTACAAAAGTTATTTAATAAGAAGCCAAAAAGTGCAAAAACAATAATGTTCGTGTTGGAGGAGTTGTGAATTAGGTACACCTGCAGTCTGCAGGTGTATCTAATGTTGTGGCCCTGCAGTCATTCACAACTCCTCCAACACCAACATTATTGTTTTTGCACTTTTTGGCTTCTTATGAAATAATTTTTTTTAAATAGATTCAATCTTGCACGTAGAAAGTTTAAGTGTGGGCTTTAGTTGATGTAACAATTCTACGGCGGGGGTGCAGGAGGCGGGATTACGCAAGCCTCACACAGTGCGTCTTTTGCAGCCGTTTTATGATCGCTCAGCACAAGAAATACGTTACACACATACAGTTGTTGACAAAATACACTGTACATTATATACCTCAGCTAACTAAACTATGGAAATGTATAATATAATTCATATAGCAATACAGTCTCACTGCACAGCAGGCCAGCAGTTAGCCGAGTCATTGCGCAATCCATGTTGAGGCACTGAGTGACGTGCCTCAACTGGCTGCAAATGTGAAAATTCAGCGATTTTGAATAAAAATAATCTAAAACTGGTGAAGTTAAATGGAAAATAACGTTATAGTATAATCACTGGATACATATAACAATTTAATTGCACGTCACTGCTCTGGAGCGACTTATACTCCGAAAAATACGGTAGTCATCATATTTAATTCTGTTCATGAGTTTGCTGCTTTATTCTTTTTATGACTACTATGAGTAAATACCCTTGTTGGAGAGTTTATGTAGGAAGTAGGGTTGTACGGTCTACCGGTATTAGTATAGTACCGCGATACTAACAAATTATATTCGGTACAATACCCCCTCTGAAAAGTACATTGCTGGTTTTACGAGCAGAGGAGCATGTTCGGCAGCGCGCACACACAGAGTACTTACAAACAGACACAGTGTGTAGACAGAAAAGGAAGAACGGACGCATTTTGGTTTAAGAAATAACGATAAAGTTCCTGAAACACCCTCAGGAAGAGAGGCTATATGACATGGCTAAATAGCTAGCGACTAAAGGCAGTGTTTTAGCTACTTCTAAATCACTAATCCTGGCCTCCATGGCGACAAATAAAGTAGGTTTCTTACAAGTATCATTATCACTGCAGGACGAGGAATAGCTAAACATGCTTCACTACACACCGTAGCTCACCGCCGTCAAAATGTAAACAAACGCCATTGGTGGATCTACACCTGACATCCACTGTAATGATACCAAGTACAGGAGCGTATCTAGTCTATACTACTATGTATGATCCTGTAACTACTTGGTATCGGATTGATACCCAAATTTGTGGTATCATCCAAAACTAATGTAAAGTATCAAAGAAGAGAAGAATAAGTGATTATTACATTTTAACAGAAGTGTAGATAGAACATGTTAAAAAAGAGAAAGTAAGCAGATATTAACAGTAAATGAACAAGTAGATTAATAATTCATTTTCTACAGCTTGTCCTTAATAATGTGTACAAAATAATAGGTGTATAAATGACACAATATGTTACTGCAAATGTCAGCAGCTAAATTAGGAGTCTTTGTTTGTTTACTTACCGGGAAGGCTGAGGAGTGTGATCCCACGATAGTTAGAACACACCCTCCGGTTCCCCTTCTTAAAGAGAGGAACCACCACCCCGGTCTGCCAATCCAGAGGTACCGCCCCCGATGTCCACGCGATGCTGCAGAGTCTTGTCAACCAAGACAGCCCCACAGCATCCAGAGCCTTAAGGAACTCCGGAATAGACCCGGTAAGGTCTATTCAGGTGTACTGGAGAGGAGGCTACGCCGGATAGTCGAACCTCGGATTCAGGAGGAACAGTGTGGTTTTCGTCCTGGTCGTGGAACTGTGGACCAGCTCTATACTCTGGGCAGGGTCCTTGAGGGTGCATGGGAGTTTGCCCAACCAGTCTACATGTGTTTTGTGGACTTGGAGAAGGCATTCGACTGTGTCCCTCGGGAAGTCCTGTGGGGAGTGCTCAGAGAGTACGGGGTATCAGACTGTTTGATTGTGGCAGTCCGCTCCCTGTGTGATCAGTGCCAGAGCTTGGTCCGCATTGCCGGTAGTAAGTCGGACACGTTTCCAGTGAGGGTTGGACTCCGCCAAGGCTGCCCTTTGTCACCCATTCTGTTCATAACTTTTATGGACAGAATTTCTAGGCGCAGTCAAGGCTTTGAGGGGATCTGGTTTGGTGGCTGCAGGATTAGGTCTCTGCTTTTTGCAGATGATGTGGTCCTGATGGCTTCATCTGGCCAGGATCTTCAGCTCTCACTGGATCGGTTCGCAGCTGAGTGTGAAGCGACTGGGATGAGAATCAGCACCTCCAAGTCCGAGTCCATGGTTCTCGCCCGGAAAAGGGTGGAGTGCCATCTCCGGGTTGGGGAGGAGATCTTGCCCCAAGTGGAGGAGTTCAAGTACCTCGGAGTCTTGTTCACGAGTGGGGGAAGAGTGGATCGTGAGATCGACAGGCGGATCGGTGCGGCGTCTTCAGTAATGCGGACGCTGTATCGATCCGTTGTGGTGAAGAAGGAGCTGAGCCGGAAGGCAAAGCTCTCGATTTAACGGTCGATCTACGTTCCCATCCTCACCTATGGTCATGAGCTTTGGGTCATGACCGAAAGGACAAGATCTCGGGTACAAGCGGCCGAAATGAGTTTCCTCCGCCGAGTGGCGGGGCTCTCCCTTAGAGATAGGGTGAGAAGCTCTGTCATCCGGGGGGAGCTCAAAGTAAAGCCGCTGCTCCTCCACATGGAGAGGAGCCAGATGAGGTGGTTCGGGCATCTGGTCAGGATGCCACCCGAACGCCTCCCTAGGAAGGTGTTTCGGGCACGTCCGACCGGTAGGAGGCCACGGGGAAGACCCAGGACACGCTGGGAAGACTATGTCTCCCGGCTGGCCTGGGAACGCCTCGGGATCCCCCGGGAGGAGCTGGACGAAGTGGCTGGGGAGAGGGAAGTCTGGGCTTCCCTGCTTAAGCTGCTGCCCCCGCGACCCGACCTCGGATAAGCGGAAGAAGATGGATGGATTGTTTACTTACTACTAAAAGACAAGTTGTCTTGTATGTTCACTATTTTATTTAAGGACTTAATTGCAATAATAAACATATGTTTAATGTATACTAAGATTTTGGTGTTAAAATAAAGCCAATAATACATTTATTATTTTTTTTTTTAGAAAATTACCAAAAAGTGCAGAAAAGTATCGAAAAAATGTTAGTACCAGTACTGGTACCAAAATATTGGTATCGGGACAACACTAGTAGGAAGTTTGAAAATGTGTTATCAGGCAAATCATTTAAATATCGTATTTCTTGGCTGCTCGACAATTTGATAACTGATCACCATTATCCTAATATTGAATGTTTAGCTATTTCTCGTCCTGCAGTGATAATGATACTTGTAAGAAACTTACTTTATTTGTCGCCATGGAGGCGAGGATTAGTGATTTAGAACTTAAAGCAGCTCTTCCTGAGAGTGTTTCAGTGTTATAACTTCACCTTTATCTTTACTTTTTAAGCCAGAGGTGCTCATTACGTCGATCGCGATCTACCGGTCGATCTCGGAGGGTGTGTCAGTCGATCACCAGCCAGGCATTAAAAAAAATAGTCCTAAAAATGAGCGATCATAAATCTTCACTATGACGTCACTTTCGTCACTTGATTGACATTCACGGCACCCGAGGGTCTTCTGAGATGACGCCGGCTGCTGCCAGCTCATTAAAATTACCGACTGGAAGGCGAGAAACACTTTATTTCAACAGACTCTGGCGCCGTACCTGTCGTCAAAACTCCAAAGACCGACTGCACAGTTGCACAGTTGCGCTAACAAAACAAGAGTCTCAGAAAGCTGGCGTGCACAAGCTAGCAAGCTACGGAGTTTGCCGACAATGTATTTCTTGTAAAGTGTATACAAAGGAGTACGGAAGCTGGATAAATAAGATGCCAAAAACCAACCAATTCCATGTGGTATTGGACAGAAAGGAGGACTTTTTTTCTCCTCCATTCGAAAATGCGGACGTTTTTAGCACCACTGTCTGATTCCAATCAATGCAAGTCATCAGAATCAGGTAATACACCAACTTATATTCTTGTCTTCATGAAAGAAAGGAATCTATATGTGTTAAACATGCTTGTATTATCTTTAAACACCTTTAACTTATTAACAATATTAACTATATGTGTTAAACATGCTTGTATTATCTTTAACCACCTTTAACTTGTTAACAATATTAACTATATGTGTTAAACATGCTTGTATTATCTTTAACCACCTTTAAGTTGTTAACAATATTAACTATATGTGTTAAACATGCTTGTTTTATCTTTAACCACCTTTAAGTTGTTAACAATATTAACTATATGTGTTAAACATGCTTGTATTATCTTTAACCACCTATAAGTTGTTAACAATATTAACTATATGTGTTAAACATGCTTGTATTATCTTTAACCACCTATAAGTTGTTAACAATATTAACTATATGTGTTAAACATGCTTGTATTATCATTAAACACTTTTAACTTGTTAACAATATTAACTATATGTGTTAAACATGCTTGCATTATCTTTAAACACCTTTAACTTGTTAACAATATTAACTATATGTGTTAAACATGCTTGTATTATCTTTAAACACCTTTAACTTGTTAACAATTTTAACTATATGTGTTAAACATGCTTGTATTATCTTTAAACACCTTTAACTTATTAACAATATTAACTATATGTGTTAAACATGCTTGTTATATCTTTAACCACCTTTAAGTTGTTAACAATATTAACTATTTGTGTTAAACATGCTTGTATTATCTTTAACCACCTTTAACTTATTAACAATATTAACTATATGTGTTAAACATGCTTGTATTATCTTTAACCACCTTTAAGTTGTTAACAATATTAACTATATGTATTAAACATACTTGTATTATCTTTAAACACCTTTAACTTATTAATAATATTAACTATATGTATTAAACATGCTTGTATTATCATTAAACACCTTTAACTTGTTAACAATATTAACTATATGTGTTAAACATGCTTGTATTATCTTTAAACACCTTTAACTTGTTAACAATAGTAACTATATGTGTTAAACATGCTTATATTATCTTTAACCACCTATAAGTTGTTAACAATATTAACTATATGTGTTAAACATGCTTGTTTTATCTTTAACCACCTTTAAGTTGTTAACAATATTAACTATATGTATTAAACATACTTGTATTATCTTTAAACACCTTTAATTTATTAATAATATTAACTATATGTATTAAACATGCTTGTATTATCTTTAACCACCTTTAAGTTGTTAACAATATTAACTATATGTGTTAAACATGCTTGTTATATCTTTAACCACCTTTAAGTTGTTAACAATATTAACTATATGTGTTAAACATGCTTGTATTATCTTTAACCACCTTTAACTTATTAACAATATTAACTATATGTGTTAAACATGCTTGTATTATCTTCAACCACCTTTAAGTTGTTAACAATATTAACTATATGTATTAAACATACTTGTATTATCTTTAAACACCTTTAACTTATTAATAATATTAACTATATGTATTAAACATGCTTGTATTATCATTAAACACCTTTAACTTGTTAACAATATTAACTATATGTGTTAAACATGCTTGCATTATCTTTAAACACCTTTAACTTGTTAACAATATTAACTATATGTATTAAACATGCTTGTATTATCATTAAACACCTTTAGCTTGTTAACAATATTAACTATATGTGTTAAACATGCTTGCATTATCTTTAAACACCTTTAATTTGTTAACAATATTAACTATATATGTTAAACATACTTGTATTATCTTTAAACACCTTTAACTTGTTAACAATATTAACTATATGTGTTAAACATACTTGCATTATCTTTAAACACCTTTAACTTGTTAACAATATTAACTATATGTATTAAACATACTTGTATTATCATTAAACACCTTTAATGTATTAACAATATTAACTATGTGTTAAACATGCTTGCATTATCATTAAACACCTTTAACTTGTTAACAAAAACATATATTTCATAAATAATAAGTAAATATAAATTATATATATATGAATGAGGTAGATCCCCACGACTTGATCAATTGAAAAGTAGCTCGCATGCAGAAAAAGTGTGAGCACCCTTGTTTTAAGCCAAAATGCGTCCGTTCTCCCTTTTCTGTCTACACACTGTGTCTGCTTGTAAGTACTCTGTGTGTGCGCACTGCCGAACATGCTCGTAAAACCAGCAATGCGACGTGACGATGACGGGAGTAGTGCAGGACCGGTACTTTTTAGAGGCGGTATAGTACTGAATATGATTCATTAGTATCGTGGTACTATATTAAAACCGGTATACCGTACAACCCTACGTTCTTCCATCTTTTGGTAAAGACAGAAATGGTATCTGCGCTTTCAAAACAGAAACATTTTTGGGGGATTATTTGAAAAAAAAAAAAAAAATCCTCTTTAATCGGTACCACCATACGCCCCTTACTGACAACTAGTGCCCCAAGGGATGGTATAAAAAAAAAGAAGAAAGAAGTGTTGGCAGCTTTTCTGGGTATAAATATTCAGCCACCCTGGGCATAAGAAAGCTGTCAACACAACCATTTTTCACCACCCAGAGCACTTTGAACGGGGTAGGTCGGGCTGGTTAGCGAAGGCGTTAGAAACATACAACAACTATTTGGCCCTTTAACAGATGGGGCTGCTCATGTCACAGTTTGTTGGTGACGAACCCCAAGATTCAGAGAAGGCGGCAGGCATTGTGCGGGAAAACATTAAAAAAAATAAAGAATAAAGAAAAGACACCAACCAGGAACTAGGAATGGACAAACTGGAAACAGTGAACAGGGATCCAGCAAACAGGGACTACAGGTAAAAGCCAGTAAATTAGAATATTTAGAAAAACTTGATTTATTTCAGTAATTGCATTCAAAAGGTGTAACTTGTACATTATATTTATTCATTGCACACAGACTGATGCATTCAAATGTTTATTTCATTTAATTTTGATGATTTGAAGTGGCAACAAATGAAAATCCAAAATTCCGTGTGTCACAAAATTAGAATATTACTTAAGGCTAATACAAAAAAGGGATTTTTAGAAATGTTGGCCAACTGAAAAGTATGAAAATGAAAAATATGAGCATGTACAATACTCAATACTTGGTTGGAGCTCCTTTTGCCTCAATTACTGCGTTAATGCGGCGTGGCATGGAGTCGATGAGTTTCTGGCACTGCTCAGGTGTTATGAGAGCCCAGGTTGCTCTGATAGTGGCCTTCAACTCTTCTGCGTTTTTGGGTCTGGCATTCTGCATCTTCCTTTTCACAATACCCCACAGATTTTCTATGGGGCTAAGGTCAGGGGAGTTGGCGGGCCAATTTAGAACAGAAATACCATAGTCCGTCAACCAGGCACGGGTAGATTTTACGGCTGCGTTGACCCTGGATCTCAGGAAACAGAGTGGACCGACACCAGCAGATGACATGGCACCCCAAACCATCACTGATGGTGGAAACTTTACACTAGACTTCAGGCAACGTGGATCCTGTGCCTCTCCTGTCTTCCTCCAGACTCTGGGACCTCGATTTCCAAAGGAAATGCAAAATTTGCATGGTTGGGTGATGGTTTGGGGTGCCATGTCATCTGCTGGTGTCGGTCCACTCTGATTCCTGAGATCCAGGGTCAACGCAGCCGTCTACCAGCAAGTTTTAGAGCACTTCATGCTTCCTGCTGCTGACCTGATCTATGGAGATGGAGATTTCAAGTTCCAACAGGACTTGGCGCCTGCACACAGCGCAAAATCTACCCGTGCCTGGTTTACGGACCATGGTATTTCTGTTCTAAATTGGCCCGCCAACTCCCCTGACCTTAGCCCCATAGAAAATCTGTGGGGTATTGTGAAAAGGAAGATGCAGAATGCCAGACCCAAAAACGCAGAAGAGTTGAAGGCCACTATCAGAGCAACCTGGGCTCTCATAACACCTGAGCAGTGCCAGAAACTCATCGACTCCATGCCACGCCGCATTAACGCAGTAATTGAGGCAAAAGGAGCTCCAACCAAGTATTGAGTATTGTACATGCTCATATTTTTCATTTTCATACTTTTCAGTTGGCCAACATTTCTAAAAATCCCTTTTTTTGTATTAGCCTTAAGTAATATTCTAATTTTGTGACACACGGAATTTTGGATTTTCATTTGTTGCCACTTCAAATCATCAAAATTAAATGAAATAAACATTTGAATGCATCAGTCTGTGTGCAATGAATAAATATAATGTACAAGTTACACCTTTTGAATGCAATTACTGAAATAAATCGAGTTTTTCAAAATATTCTAATTTACTGGCTTTTACCTGTAGGAACAAAAAGACAGTAAGCTACAAACAGCTACAAAATATAGCTTACCGCATACAGCTACACTGATATCGACACGACAGGTTGGAACGACAATACCGGTAATCCAGCACTGACTGGAGGAGAAGGCAGGTTTAAACAGCAGCTGGCTGATTGACACCAGGTGTGGCCAGGTGCCAATCAGCCACAGCTGAGGGGACACAGCAGAGGTGGGACCAAGTCATTGTTTTGCAAGTCACAAGTAAGTCTCAAGTCTTTGCCCTCAAGTCCCGAGTCAAGACAGGCAAGCCCCGAGTCAAGTCCAAAGTCAAGACTGGAAAGTCTCAAGTCAAGTCCTAAGTCCTGCATTTTGAGTTTGGAGTCCTTTCAAGTCCTTTTAACCACAGACTAATATATTAACACAGATTGTGTATGCTTTTCAAACGCTGTATTTATTTATTAAAACAAGTGCATTTTAAATTGCAGGAAAGAAAATTGTGCTGACATTGCACTTTATAATAGCACTATTAACCAGTCATTTTAAACATTAACTCATTCCTTTACAGAACAAACACATTGAAAAATAAAGTGCAAATATACTTTTTTGTACAAAAGTGTTAACATTGAAAAAACATGACATATACGTGAACATAACAAAAAAGTTGTACTTTTTATATGTCAGGGCCCTATGCTGCATTGCATTTGCAAAAGACCAAATTAGCCAAGAGTCTGTCAGTCATTTGTGCACGATGGGGGCGTAGTATGATGCCACCATGGCTGAAAACTCGCTCCACTGGAGCACTGGAGGCAGGCACTGCCGAGACTCTCATGGCCACTCGGAACAGTGAAGGAAGAGTCTTCATGTTCAATGCCCAGAACAAAAGGGGGGAGAGAGTTGTTTTGGGTTGGTGCACTATTTGTAAGTGTATCTTGTGTTTTTTATGTTGATTTAATTAAAAAAAGAAAAGAAAAAAAATTATTTCTTGTGCGGCCCGATACCAATCGATCCACGGACCAGTACCGGGCCGCGGCCCGGTGGTTGGGGACCACTGAGGTAAACAACCAACAGTATGTCAGAAAGCTAGCTAAAACGGTACACTTATTCATAATATAGTATACATTTTAACTGACCTTTATTTTACTATTTTTGTCTTTTTTTAGGTGGCTAAAATACGCGGTGCTGCTGACCGCCGTCTAACGTTACGTGTGATATATTGACTAACGTAACCCTGCTTAAAAAAAAATCACTGAACAAAAAGTATGAATAAGGTAGTGAACTGCAACAGATTCCCGTGTTTGCAATAACGTTATAACGTTAGCAGTGAGTTTACAGCCTCACTGATTTAACTACACAGCAAATAAAAGTCACGTTACTTAGCCAATAAACGTTATCTTACATTCAAAACTTACCGTTCTTTGTGCAACTTCAAATGCCGGACGAAGTTGGAAGTTGTTGCCTCTCCATCAGTCATTTTCGAACCGCATGTGTTGCATGATTGGCAGACCGGGGTGGTGGTTCCTCTCTTTAAAAAGGGGAACCGGAGGGTGTGTTCTAACTATCGTGGGATCACACTCCTCAGCCTTCCCGGTAAGGTCTATTCAGGTGTACTGGAGAGGAGGCTACGCCGGATAGTCGAACCTCGGATTCAGGAGGAACAGTGTGGTTTTCGTCCTGGTCGTGGAACTGTGGACCAGCTCTATACTCTCGGCAGGGTCCTTGAGGGTGCATGGGAGTTTGCCCAACCAGTCTACATGTGCTTTGTGGACTTGGAGAAGGCATTCGACCGTGTCCCTCGGGAAGTCCTGTGGGGAGTGCTCAGAGAGTACGGGGTTTCGGACTGTCTGATTGTGGCGGTCCGCTCCCTGTATGATCAGTGTCAGAGCTTGGTTCGCATTGCCGGCAGTAAGTCGGACACGTTTCCGGTGAGGGTTGGACTCCGCCAAGGCTGCCCTTTGTCACCGATTCTGTTCATAACTTTTATGGACAGAATTTCTAGGCGCAGTCAAGGCGTTGAGGGGATCCGGTTTGGTGGCTGCAGGATTAGGTCTCTGCTTTTTGCAGATGATTTGGTCCTGATGGCTTCATCTGGCCAGGATCTTCAGCTCTCACTGGATCGGTTCGCAGCTGAGTGTGAAGCGACTGGGATGAGAATCAGCACCTCCAAGTCCGAGTCCATGGTTCTCGCCCGGAAAAGGGTGGAGTGCCATCTCCGGGTTGGGGAGGAGATCTTGCCCCAAGTGGAGGAGTTCAAGTACCTCGGAGTCTTGTTCACGAGTGAGGGAAGAGTGGATCGTGAGATCGACAGGCGGATTGGTGCGGCGTCTTCAGTAATGCGGACGCTGTATCGATCCGTTGTGGTGAAGAAGGAGCTGAGCCGGAAGGCAAAGCTCTCAATTTACCGGTCGATCTACGTTCCCATCCTCACCTATGGTCATGAGCTTTGGGTTATGACCGAAAGGACAAGATCACGGGTACAAGCGGCCGAAATGAGTTTCCTCCGCCGGGTGGCGGGGCTCTCCCTTAGAGATAGGGTGAGAAGCTCTGTCATCCGGGGGGAGCTCAAAGTAAAGCCGCTGCTCCTCCGCATCGAGAGGAGCCAGATGAGGTGGTTCGGGCATCTGGTCAGGATGCCACCCGAGCGCCTCCCTAAGGAGGTGTTTAGGGCATGTCCGACCGGTAGGAGGCCACGAGGAAGACCCAGGACACGTTGGGAAGACTATGTCTCCCGGCTGGCCTGGGAACGCCTCGGGATCCCCCGGGAGGAGCTGGACGAAGTGGCTGGGGAGAGGGAAGTCTGGGCTTCCCTGCTTAAGCTGCTGCCCCCGCGACCCGACCTCGGATAAGCGGAAGAAGATGGATGGATGGATGGATGGATGTGTTGCATACTGCAAACCGTTTTGTGTTGACCACCTCATAATTTTTATACCCAAACAAAATTATTTTAGGTATCATTTTTTGTTCACTGGCGTGTGGTTTGGACATGTCTTCTTCCTTGGTTGTCCTGCAATTTGATTGGATGAATGCTGTGTGATGAAAACAAAGTAGATCTAATTTGATTGGCTGTTGTACTGAGAGCACACCAGCTGACACACGCAACGCTGATAGACAAGTACACGATGAAAAATACGGAGCGCTCCCGAATAACTTTTTCATCTTTGGGTTTTGGGGGAAAGTAGCAAGTCATGTCAAGTCATGTCAATTCAAAAGGCTCAAGTCCAAGTGAAGTCACAAGTCATTGATGTTAAAGTCGAAGTCGAGTTGCAAGTCTTTTTACATTTTGTCAAGTCGAGTCTAAAGTCATCAAATTCATGACTCGAGTCTGACTCGAGTCCAAGTCATGTGACTCGAGTCCACACCTCTGGGACACAGCACTCAGGGAGACAAGTAGAGAATAACCAAAATAAGAGCGCCGACAGGAAATAAAGACAAACAAAGGAAAAACTCAAAACATAACTAAACTGTCAGTGACAAACCTGACAGCTCAATTGGTTCTTACTGTAAACCCCAGTGTGGTTTGGACATCCATACAGTACATAGGCGCTGATCCCGTGGGTGCTTCAGGGCCCGAGCACCCACGTGGGATTGATGGCAACTTTCAATCTTTAATATAATTTTCTAAATTTAAACCTTGTTGTTGTTGTTGTTGTGGCGAGCTTGATCCGTTTAACATATTAAAAAAGCCATAAATCATGTAAATGGGTCGTACTTGTATAGCACTTTTCTACCTTTTTAAGGAACTCAAAGCGCTTTGACACTATTTTCCACATTCACATTCACACACTGATGGCGGGAGCTGCCATGCACGGCGCTAACCAGTCCCATCAGGAGCAAGGGGTGAAGTGTCTTGCTCAAGGACATAACGGACGTGACTAGGATGGTAGAAGGTGGGGATTGAACCAGTAACCCTCAGATTGCTGGCACGGCCACTCTCCCAACTTCGCCACGCCGTCCCCGTACATGTAGTCTATAATTAACAAACGCTACAATATACACCCCCCCACTTTAGGGGGGGTATAGCCAGGGGTGTATATTGTAGCATCCCGGAAGAGTTAGTGCAGCGAGGGGTTCTGGGTATTTGTTCTGTTGTGTTTATGTTGTGTTACGATGCGGATGTTCTCCCGAAATGTGTTTGTCATTCTTGTTTGGTGTGGGTTCACACATATTTGTAACAGTGTTAAAGTTGTTTATACGGCCACCCTCAGTGTGACCTGTATGGCTGTTGACCAAGTATGCGTGAAAAGCCGTAGATATTATGTGACTGGGAGTATAAGTCGCACCGGCCGAAAATGCATAATAAAGAAGGGAAAAAACATATAAGTCGCACTGGAGTATAAGTCGCATTTTTTGGGGAAATGTATTTGATAAAAGCCAACAGCAAGAATAGACATTTGAAAGGCAATTTAAAATAAATAAAGGCTGAATAAGTGTACGTTATATGAGGCATAAATAACCAACTGGTATGTTAACGTAACATATTATGGTAAGAGTCATTCAAATAACTATAACATATAGAACATGCTATACGTTTACCAAACAATCTAATCGCTAAATCCCATGAAATCTTATACGTCTAGTCTCTTACGTGAATGAGATCAATAATATTATAATGTGTTCATCATTTCACACATAAGTCGCTCCTGAGTATAAGTCGCACCCCCCGGCCAAACTATGAAAAAAACTGCGACATATAGTCTGAAAAATACGGCAAATGTTTATTTACTTACCTTAAGTGTTTCCAAACAGTAAAACGGCTGATCAAACAAAACAGAAGTTGTTGGCTGTTATCAGAGAAAAATCCATAAATAAGTGTAAGAAAAAAATGGCGGATTCAAGTCCGGAATTTACGGTAATCGATTTTTGATTATTTTTTTTTTAGTCGATTAAGAATCGAGAATCGCAATTTAATCGAAAATCTGTTTTATTTGTTGCTGTTTTTTTTAGCAGAGTGTGAGTGTGAATGTTGTCTGTCTATTAGAGATGCGCGGATAGGCAATTATTTCATCCGCAACCGCATCAGAAAGTCGTCAACCATCCGCCATCCACCCGACCTAACATTTGATCAGAACCGCACCCGCCCGTTGTTATATATCTAATATAGACGATGCAAGGCATTAGTGAGGTTATAAAGCTTTTGCCTGTTAAAGAAAGGAGACTGATCCAATGCAGCACAGACATTCGCGTGCCACGCTGTCACGACCCAGACTCACACCAGGCGAAGGCGGACGAGGCCGGGTGTCGGTGCGGTGGGCGCGGTGGTGACCCTGGACGTGCGTCGGGCCCTTCTCGCGGATCACCTCAGCTACGGCTCCCGGTGGGGCCCTCTAGGGGGAAGGGGCCTCGGTCCCGGACCCCGGCGAGGCGTCCCTTCTCCGCTCCGTAAAAGTGTCCATCCCTTTTCTTTTTTTTTTCTTCTGTTGTGGCATATGCTGCAGGTGCCTGCTCGTTTTTCGTATGTGGGTAACAACATTTAACTATGTATATATATTTCCCAGTTGGTTTAACTGCCACCCGCCTGAATCTATTCAAAATCTAATTTTTTTTTATTTCAACCGCCCGACCCGACCCGCGGATAAAATCTAATTTTTTTTAATTTCATCCGCCCGATCCGCGGATAATCCGCGGACTCCGCGGTTGTGCCCGCAAACCGCGCATCTCTACTGTCTATCTGTGTTGGCCCTGCGATGAAGCGGCGACTTGTCCAGGGTGTACACCGCCTTCCGCCCGAATGCAGCTGAGATAGGCTCCAGCACCCCCCCCCCGCGACCCCAAAATGGACAAGCGGTAGAAAATGGATGGATGGATGGGCCGGCACGCAAAGGCAGTGCCTTTAAGGTTTATTGGCGCTCTGTACTTCTCCCTACGTCCTTTTAAAAAGTCATACATTTTACTTTTTGAAACCGATATTGATAATTTCCTATATTACATTTTAAAGCATTTATCAACATCTCTATAAGAAACATATGTTTAATGTACCCTGAGATTTTTTTGTTAAAATAAAGCCAATAATGACATTTTTTGTGGTCCCCTTTATTTAGAAAAGTACCGTAAAGTACCAAAATGTCATGTCTGTATTATCATGCTTTGTTTTAAGTCATGTTTTGTTTCGTTTCGGTCTTTTCACTCCCTTGTCTGGTCACCATAGCAACCATTAGTTTTCACCTGTCACGTCACGCACCTGTTTCACGTTTTGAGTCACGCACCTGCTTTCACTAATCCAGCGTTTCTCAAAGTGTGGGGAATAGAGACATGACAGGTGGGGCGCGAGGAACGGGAGGAAATGTCACTTTAAATTTTTTTTTTAATTATTATATTCTTAGATTATTTTTTTTACTATGCTTTCATTTTCTATACACACTGTAAATCACTTTGTGATTCTGTCTGTGAAATCCGCTATATAAATAAATGGAAATTACCGGTACTTATTTTTACTGTAGGCTTTATATTTCTCGGTACGAGCGAATGACACACTGTGTCATTCACCGGGAAGCACTCGCGTCAAGGCAGCTCAGCCCCGAACTCAATGAGGTTTTAACAGATGTTGTGAGCGCGGTAAATTTGATCAAAACACGACCACTTAAAGCGCGACTGTTCTCTGCACTGTGTGAGGAAATGGGAGCTGATCATACAGCCGTGCTGTTTCACAGTGAGGGCAAGGTGGCTCTCCTGGGGCAAAGTGCTGTCACTTGCCCTGTCTTGCCAAATGCATAGCTCCTCCTTTTTTTTTTTTGCAAAGATTGCAAAGTGGCACTTTTATTGTATTTATTATTGAACTTGATGCAAGTTATTTGATTTATTATTGAACTTGATGCAAGTTATAACACTTTTTTTGATTTATTATTGAACTTGATGCAAGTTATAACACTTTTGTTTTATTTATTATTGAACTTGATGCAAGTTATAACACTTTTTTTGATTTATTATTGAACTTGATGCAAGTTATAACACTTTTTTTGATTTATTATTGAACTTGATGCAAGTTATAACACTTTTGTTTTATTTATTATTGAACTTGATGCAAGTTATTTGATATATTATTGAACTTGATGCAAGTTATAACACTTTTTTTGATTTATTATTGAACTTGATGCAAGTTATAACACTTTTGTTTTATTTATTATTGAACTTGATGCAAGTTATAACACTTTTTTCGATTTATTATTGAACTTGATGCAAGTTATAACACTTTTGTTTTATTTATTATTGAACTTGATGCAAGTTATAACACTTTTTTTGATTTATTATTGAACTTGATGCAAGTTATTTGATATATTATTGAACTTGATGCAAGTTATAACACTTTTATTTGATTTTTTATTGAACTTGATACAAGTTATAACACTTTTTTTTATTATTGAACTTGATGCAAGTTATAACACTTTTGTTTGATTTATTATTGAACTTGATGCAAGTTATAACACTTTTTTTGATTTATTATTGAACGTGATGCAAGTTATAACACTTCTTGATTTATTATTGAACTTGATGCAAGTTATAACACTTTTTTTTATTTATTATTGAACGTGATGCAAGTTATAACACTTTTTGATTTATTATTGAACTTGATGCAAGTTATAACACTTTTTTTGATTTATTATTGAATGTGATGCAAGTTATAACACTTTTTGATTTATTATTGAACTTGATGCAAGTTATAACACTTTTTTTTATTTATTATTGAACTTGATGCAAGTTATAACACTTTTGTTTTATTTATTATTGAACTTGATGCAAGTTATAACACTTTTTTTGATTTATTATTGAACTTGATGCAAGTTATAACACTTTTGTTTTATTTATTATTGAACTTGATGCAAGTTATAACACTTTTTTTGATTTATTATTGAACTTGATGCAAGTTATTTGATATATTATTGAACTTGATGCAAGTTATAACACTTTTATTTGATTTATTATTGAACTTGATACAAGTTATAACACTTTTTTTTATTATTGAACTTGATGCAAGTTATAACACTTTTGTTTTATTTATTATTGAACTTGATGCAAGTTATAACACTTTTTTTGATTTATTATTGAACTTGATGCAAGTTATAACACTTTTGTTTATTTATTATTGAACTTGATGCAAGTTATTTGATATATTATTGAACTTGATGCAAGTTATAACACTTTTATTTGATTTATTATTGAACTTGATACAAGTTATAACACTTTTTTTTATTATTGAACTTGATGCAAGTTATAACACTTTTGTTTTATTTATTATTGAACTTGATGCAAGTTATAACACTTTTTTTGATTTATTATTGAACGTGATGCAAGTTATAACACTTTTTGATTTATTATTGAACTTGATGCAAGTTATAACACTTTTTTTGATTTATTATTGAACGTGATGCAAGTTATAACACTTTTTGATTTATTATTGAACTTGATGCAAGTTATAACACTTTTTTGATTTATTATTGAACTTGATGCAAGTTATAACACTTTTATTTGATTTATTATTGAACTTGATGCAAGTTATAACACTTTTTTGATTTATTATTGAACGTGATGCAAGTTATAACACTTTTTTTTATTTATTATTGAACTTGATGCAAGTTATAACAGTTTTTTGATTTATTATTGAACGTGATGCAAGTTATAACACTTTTGTTTTATTTATTATTGAACTTGATGCAAGTTATAACACTTTTTTTGATTTATTATTGAACTTGATGCAAGTTATTTGATATATTATTGAACTTGATGCAAGTTATAACACTTTTATTTGATTTATTATTGAACTTGATACAAGTTATAACACTTTTTTTTATTATTGAACTTGATGCAAGTTATAACACTTTTGTTTTATTTATTATTGAACTTGATGCAAGTTATAACACTTTTTTTGATTTATTATTGAACTTGATGCAAGTTATAACACTTTTGTTTTATTTATTATTGAACTTGATGCAAGTTATAACACTTTTTTTGATTTATTATTGAACTTGATGCAAGTTATTTGATATATTATTGAACTTGATGCAAGTTATAACACTTTTATTTGATTTATTATTGAACTTGATACAAGTTATAACCCTTTTTTTGTTATTGAACTTGATGCAAGTTATAACACTTTTGTTTTATTTATTATTGAACTTGATGCAAGTTATAACACTTTTTTTTATTTATTATTGAACGTGATGCAAGTTATAACACTTTTTGATTTATTATTGAACTTGATGCAAGTTATAACACTTTTTCTGATTTATTATTGAACGTGATGCAAGTTATAACACTTTTTGATTTATTATTGAACTTGATGCAAGTTATAACACTTTTTTGATTTATTATTGAACTTGATGCAAGTTATAACACTTTTATTTGATTTATTATTGAACTTCATGCAAGTTATAACACTTTTTTGATTTATTATTGAACGTGATGCAAGTTATAACACTTTTTTTGATTTATTATTGAACTTGATGCAAGTTATAACAGTTTTTTGATTTATTATTGAACGTGATGCAAGTTATAACACCTTTTTTGATTTATTATTGAACTTGATGCAAGTTATAACACCTTTGTTTTATTTATAATTGAACTTGATGCAAGTTATAACACTTTTTTTGATTTATTATTGAACTTGATGCAAGTTATTTGATATATTATTGAACTTGATGCAAGTTATAACACTTTTGTTTTATTTATTATTGAACTTGATGCAAGTTATAACACTTTTTTTGATTTATTATTGAACTTGATGCAAGTTATAACACTTTTGTTTTATTTATTATTGAACTTGATGCAAGTTATAACACTTTTTTTGATTTATTATTGAACTTGATGCAAGTTATAACACTTTTGTTTTATTTATTATTGAACTTGATGCAAGTTATAACACTTTTGTTTTATTTATTATTGAACTTGATGCAAGTTATAACACTTTTTTTGATTTATTATTGAACTTGATGCAAGTTATAACACTTTTGTTTTATTTATTATTGAACTTGATGCAAGTTATAACACTTTTTTTGATTTATTATTGAACTTGATGCAAGTTATTTGATATATTATTGAACTTGATGCAAGTTATAACACTTTTATGTGATTTATTATTGAACTTGATACAAGTTATAACACTTTTTTTTATTATTGAACTTGATGCAAGTTATAACACTTTTGTTTTATTTATTTTTGAACTTGATGCAAGTTATAACACTTTTTTCGATTTATTATTGAACTTGATGCAAGTTATAACACTTTTTTTGATTTATTATTGAACTTGATGCAAGTTATAACACTTTTGTTTTATTTATTATTGACCTTGATGGAAGTTATTTTATTTATTATTGAACTTGATGCAAGTTATAACACTTTTGTTTTATTTATTATTGAACTTGATGCAAGTTATAAGACTTTTGTTTTATTTATTATTGAACTTGATGCAAGTTATAACACTTTTTTTGATTTATTATTGAACGTGATGCAAGTTATAACACTTTTTGATTCATTATTGAACTTGATGCAAGTTATAACACTTTTTTTGATTTATTATTGAACGTGATGCAAGTTATAACACTTTTTGATTTATTATTGAACTTGATGCAAGTTATAACACTTTTGTTTTATTTATTATTGACCTTGATGGAAGTTATTTTATTTATTATTGAACTTGATGCAAGTTATACCACAGCTGCACAGTTATTTTATTTATTATTGAACTTAATGTTATTTTATGTTATTGAGTTTGAATGTATACAACTTGATGTTCAATAAATTTGAAAATGTTAAAGCTTGGCATTAGCGCTCTGTTGGGGCGATGGGGGCAGGTGGGGCTTGAAAACTCCCCCTTGTCCAAAGTGGGGGATGACAAAAAAAGTTTGAGAACCACTGCACTAATCATGTCCATAGTATTTAAGTTCATTCATTTTCTGTTGTTCGTCCTGACGACCTCACACCACATTTATGCTCTGTCCATTCCTCTAAGATCCTGCTTCATGTCCCTTGTCAAAGTAAGTTTTGGTTCCATGTTTATAGTCTTTTTGTTTTTCATAGTTTGTTCTCCGCCACTGTGCGCGCTTTCATTTATTCCTTTTTTTTTTTGATAATAATAAATCATGTACCTTAATTCCCGTCTCGCCCGTGCCAACTTTCCGTTGCATCCCGGAAAAGCAAACTCCCAAGATCAAGTCGTGACACAAAATACTTTTGGTACTGGTACCGGTACCAAAATATTGGTATGGGTACAACACTAACACACACACACCACTGGCAGAAATGTAGATGGGCGCCAATGATACAGTACATAACTAGAAGCTGCCATGCTCGCTTAAGTCCATTCATTACCTAACAGCGAGTGAAAAACACGAGTGAATGTCAAGTGAACTGTAAGACGGGCGAAGTCAGAGGTGCGTGATGTGACCCACGCATGGAAATAAGCTGCTACCACCCCCCACCCACTCAACATCCAGCCTACCGTAAATAGATCAAAGCACATCTGTTTGGCTGTCCGGCAGCCACACATCTCTAATTGCAAACCAGGACCTTAATGGCTCAGAGCGAGCCGTCGGACGCTGAGCGGTTTGGACACGGCTGACGCTGAAGCATATGAGCGGAGTGTTAGCGTCAGTAATCGGCGGACGCGGGGAATTCTCTCCAGCGTCTGGTCTCCTGCGGACTGAAATAGATATCGCAACTTCAACCCCGAAGGATGGAAGTCCCGAGGGGTCGACAGCTGGGATCGGGGGCCGAGGAAGACCCCGTTTGGTGTCACTGCTAAAGACTCCAGGGAGAGAGTTGAATCCCAGATGCTCTGTTTAAGGCACAATTTGGGGATAAAAAAAAAAAGAAGGGGGAACTCAAAAGTGTCAAATTGGGCCCCAACAAAGTCCAAGTGGGTCTGGGCTGGATGGAGAAGTAGCGCCAGTGACAGGAGAAGCCTCAAGTTGGCCAGTTGTCAGCGGCTGACACTGATTCAGCCTAATGAGCGTGGAGCTGTCACCACACATCTGCCCCTCACTCACTTGTAGAATCTGGCAGAGTCCGGGGGAAAAAAAACTGCTGGAGTCGCTGCGAGATGCTGGAACTCGAGTCAAGACACGCTGTTTGCCAAACAAACTGACTTCAAGGGGAAATGCACTTTTTTTATTATTTTCATAATTTACATAACATCAATCAATCAATGTTTATTTATATAACCCCTAAATCACAAGTGTCTCAAAGGGCTGCACAAGCCACAACGACATCCTCGGTACAGAGCCCACATAAGGGCAAGGAAAAACTCACCCCAGTGGGACGTCGATGTGAATGACTATGAGAAACCTTGGAGAGGTCCGGTCTCGCCTCTAGGGGAGACCGGATGCAATGGACGTCGAGTGGGTCTAGCATAATATTGTGAGAGTCCAGTCCATAGTGGATGTAACATAATAGTGAGAGTCTAGTCCATAGTGGATCTAACATAATAGTGAGAGTCCAGTCCATAGTGGAACTAACATAATAGTGTGAGAGTCCAGTCCATAGTGGATCTAACATAATAGTGTGAGAGTCCAGTCCATAGTAGATCTAACATAATAGTGAGAGTCCAGTGCATAGTGGATCTAACATAATAGTGAGAGTCCAGTCCATAGTGGATCTAACATAATAGTGAGAGTCCAGTCCATAGTGGATCTAACATAATAGTGTGAAAGTCCAGTCCATAGTGGATCTAACATAATAGTGAGAGTCCAGTCCAAAGTGGATCTAACATAATAGTGTGAGAGTCCAGTCCATAGTGGATCTAACATATTAGTGAGAGTCCAGTCCATAGTGGATCTAACATAATAGTGTGTAAGTCCAGTCCATAGTGGATCTAATATAATAGTGAGAGTCCAGTTCATAGTGGATCTAACATTTTAGTGAGAGTCTAGTCCATAGTGGATCTAACATAATAGTGAGAGTCCAGTTCATAGTGGATCTAACATAATAGTGAGAGTCCAGTTCATAGTGGATCTAACATAATAGTGAGAGTCCAGTCCATAGTGGATCTAACATAATAGTGAGTCCAGTCCATAGTGGATCTAACATAATAGTGTGAGAGTCCAGTCCATAGTGGATCTAACATAATAGTGAGAGTACAGTTCATAGTGGATCTAACATAATAGTGAGAGTCCAGTCCATAGTGGATCTAACATAATACTGTGAAAGTCCAGTCCATAGTGGATCTAACATAATAGTGTGAAAGTCCAGTCCATAGTGGATCTAAAATAATAGTGAGAGTCCAGTCCATAGTGGATCTAACATAATACTGTGAAAGTCCAGTCCATAGTGGATCTAACATAATAGTGTGAGAGTCCAGTCCATAGTGGATCTAACATAATAGTGAGAGTCCAGTCTATAGTGGATCTAGCATAATAGTGACAGTCCAGTCCATAGTGGATCTAACATAATAGTGAAAGTCCAGTCTATAGTGGATCTAGCATAATAGTGACAGTCCAGTCCATAGTGGATCTAACATAATAGTGTGAAAGTCCAGTCCATAGTGGATCTAACATAATAGTGAGAGTCCAGTCCATAGTGGATCTAACATAATAGTGAGAGTCCAGTCCATATTGGATCTAACATAATAGTGTGAGAGTGCAGTCCATAGTGGATCTAACATAATAGTGTGAGAGTCCAGTCCATAGTGGATCTAACATAATAGTGAGAGTCCAGTCCATAGTGGATCTAACATAATAGTGAGAGTCCAGTCCATAGTGGATCTAACATAATAGTGAGAGTCCAGTCCATAGTGGATCTAACATAATAGTGAGAGTCCAGTCCATAGTGGATCCAACATAATAGTGAGAGTCCAGTCCATAGTGGATCTAACATAATAGTGTGAGTCCAGTCCATAGTGGATCTAACATAATAGTGTGAGAGTCCAGTCCATAGTGGATCTAACATATTGGGGTGAGAGTCCAGTCCATAGTGGATCTAACATAATACTGTGAAAGTCCAGTCCATAGTGGATCTAACATAATAGTGTGAGAGTCCAGTCTATAGTGGATCTAACATAATAGTGAGAGTCCAGTCCACAGTGGATCTAACATAATAGTGAGAGTCCAGTCTATAGTGGATCTAACATAATAGTGAGAGTCCAGTCCATAGTGGATCTAACACAATAGTGAGAGTCCAGTCCATAGTGGATCTAACATAATAGTGTGAGAGTCCAGTCCATAGTGGATCTAACATAATAGTGAGAGTCCAGTCCATAGTGGATCTAACATAATAGTGAGAGTCCAGTCCATAGTGGATCTAACATAATAGTGAGAGTCCAGTCCATAGTGGATCTAACATAATAGTGAGAGTCCAGTCCATAGTGGATCTAACATAATAGTGAGAGTCCAGTCCATAGTGGATCTAACATAATAGTGAGAGTCCAGTCCATAGTGGATCTAACATAATAGTGAGAGTCCAGTCCATAGTGGATCTAACATAATAGTGAGAGTCCAGTCCATAGTGGATCTAACATAATAGTGAGAGTCCAGTCCATAGTGGATCTAACATAATAGTGAGAGTCCAGTCCATAGTGGATCTAACATAACAGTGTGAGTCCAGTCCATAGTGGATCTAACATAACAGTGAGAGTCCAGTCCATAGTGGATCTAACATAATAGTGAGAGTCCAGTCCATATTGGATCTAACATAATAGTGTGAGAGTGCAGTCCATAGTGGATCTAACATAATAGTGTGAGAGTCCAGTCCATAGTGGATCTAACATAATAGTGTGAAAGTCCAGTCCATAGTGGATCTAACATAATAGTGAGAGTCCAGTCCATAGTGGATCTAACATAATAGTGAGAGTCCAGTCCATAGTGGATCTAACATAATACTGTGAAAGTCCAGTCCATAGTGGATCTAACATAATAGTGTGAGAGTCCAGTCCATAGTGGATCTAACATAATAGTGAGAGTCCAGTCTATAGTGGATCTAGCATAATAGTGACAGTCCAGTCCATAGTGGATCTAACATAATAGTGAAAGTCCAGTCTATAGTGGATCTAGCATAATAGTGACAGTCCAGTCCATAGTGGATCTAACATAATAGTGTGAAAGTCCAGTCCATAGTGGATCTAACATAATAGTGAGAGTCCAGTCCATAGTGGATCTAACATAATAGTGAGAGTCCAGTCCATATTGGATCTAACATAATAGTGTGAGAGTGCAGTCCATAGTGGATCTAACATAATAGTGTGAGAGTCCAGTCCATAGTGGATCTAACATAATAGTGAGAGTCCAGTCCATAGTGGATCTAACATAATAGTGAGAGTCCAGTCCATAGTGGATCTAACATAATAGTGAGAGTCCAGTCCATAGTGGATCTAACATAATAGTGAGAGTCCAGTCCATAGTGGATCCAACATAATAGTGAGAGTCCAGTCCATAGTGGATCTAACATAATAGTGTGAGTCCAGTCCATAGTGGATCTAACATAATAGTGTGAGAGTCCAGTCCATAGTGGATCTAACATATTGGGGTGAGAGTCCAGTCCATAGTGGATCTAACATAATACTGTGAAAGTCCAGTCCATAGTGGATCTAACATAATAGTGTGAGAGTCCAGTCTATAGTGGATCTAACATAATAGTGAGAGTCCAGTCCACAGTGGATCTAACATAATAGTGAGAGTCCAGTCTATAGTGGATCTAACATAATAGTGAGAGTCCAGTCCATAGTGGATCTAACACAATAGTGAGAGTCCAGTCCATAGTGGATCTAACATAATAGTGTGAGAGTCCAGTCCATAGTGGATCTAACATAATAGTGAGAGTCCAGTCCATAGTGGATCTAACATAATAGTGAGAGTCCAGTCCATAGTGGATCTAACATAATAGTGAGAGTCCAGTCCATAGTGGATCTAACATAATAGTGAGAGTCCAGTCCATAGTGGATCTAACATAATAGTGAGAGTCCAGTCCATAGTGGATCTAACATAATAGTGAGAGTCCAGTCCATAGTGGATCTAACATAATAGTGAGAGTCCAGTCCATAGTGGATCTAACATAATAGTGAGAGTCCAGTCCATAGTGGATCTAACATAATAGTGAGAGTCCAGTCCATAGTGGATCTAACATAATAGTGAGAGTCCAGTCCATAGTGGATCTAACATAACAGTGTGAGTCCAGTCCATAGTGGATCTAACATAACAGTGAGAGTCCAGTCCATAGTGGATCTAACATAATAGTGAGAGTCCAGTCCATAGTGGATCTAACATAATAATTAGAGTCCAGTCCATAGTGGATCTAACATAATAGTGAGAGTCCAGTCCATAGTGGATCTAACATAACAGTGTGAGAGTCCAGTCCATAGTGGACCTAACATAATAGTGAGAGTCCAGTCCATAGGGGATCTAACATAACAGTGTGAGAGTCCAGTCCATAGTGGATCTAACATAATAGTGAGTCCAGTCCATAGTGGATCTAACATAATAATGAGAGTCCAGTCCATAGTGGATCTAACATAATAGTGTGAGAGTCCAGTCCATAGGGGATCTAACATAACAGTGTGAGAGTCCAGTCCATAGTGGATCTAACATAATAGTGAGTCCAGTCCATAGTGGATCTAACATAATAATGAGAGTCCAGTCCATAGTGGATCTAACATAATAGTGTGAGAGTCCAGTCCATAGTGGATCTAACATAATAGTGTGAGGGTCCAGTCCATAGTGGATCTAACATAATAGTGAGTCCAGTCCATAGTGGATCTAACATAATAGTGAGAGTCCAGTCCATAGTGGATCTAACATAATAGTGTGAGAGTCCAGTCCAGAGTGGATCTAACATAATAGTGTGAGAGTCCAGTCCATAGTGAATCTAACATAATAGTAAAAGTCCAGTCCATAGTGGATCTAACATAATAGTGTGAGAGTCCAGTCCATAGTGGATCTAACATAATAGTGAGAGTCCAGTCCATAGTGGATCTAACATAATAGTGTGAGAGTCCAGTCCATAGTGGATCTAACATAATAGTGTGAAAGTACAGTCCATAGTGGATCTAACATAATAGTGAGAGTCCAGTCCATAGTGGATCTAACATAATAGTGTGAGAGTCCAGTCCATAGTGGATCTAACATAATAGTGAGTCCAGTCAATAGTGGATCTAACATAATATTGTGAGAGTCCAGTCCATAGTGGATCTAACATAATAGTGTGAAAGTCCAGTCCATAGTGGATCTAGCATAATAGTGAGAGTCCAGTCCATAGTGGATCTAACATAATAGTGAGAGTCCAGTCCATAGTGGATCTAACATAATACTGTGAAAGTCCAGTCCATAGTGGATCTAACATAATAGTGTGAGAGTCCAGTCTATAGTGGATCTAACATAATAGTGAGAGTCCAGTCCATAGTGGATCTAACATAATAGTGAGAGTCCAGTCTATAGTGGATCTAACATAATAGTGAGAGTCCAGTCCATAGTGGATCCAACACAATAGTGAGAGTCCAGTCCATAGTGGATCTAACATAATAGTGTGAGAGTCCAGTCCATAGTGGATCTAACATAATAGTGAGAGTCCAGTCCATAGTGGATCTAACATAATAGTGTAAGTCCAGTCCATAGTCGATTTAACATAATAATGAATATAGCAACAATGGTAATAGACAAAATACCAAAAAAAAGGGGGGGGGGGGGGTTGTTGGAGCCTATCTCAGCTGCATTCAGGCGGAAGGCGGGGTACACCCTGGACATGTTGCCACCTCATCACAGGGTAATATATTATATATATATTATAATATTTATTATTATCATTGTCTATTGTGAGCTAACAGTGGTGCTGAATTTCCCCCAGGGATCAATAAAGTACTTTCTATTCTATTGTATTCTGTTCTATTCTATTGACTCCATTGTTAGCTGACTTTTACTAACATTTATTTAGAATTTAGAATGCATAAATGAAAGAAAAACATGTGTTCTTCTCATACATAGGCAACATTCTAATAGTATTTCAGTTTACCTTAATAGAGGATTTAAAAAAAAACGTTTCTCCCAATTAATTAGTTACTATGGTAATCTAAGTCACAGCAGCTCAGACGAGGCACCAAGCAGTGTGGGCGGGGCGCGTTTCCAGAGCGGCCCGCCTGAAATGCTGTTTTTCTTTTTACAACAAAGTTCTAAAGCTTAGCGATATATCAGTTACTGTATATCAGATTGTAGATGGGTCTTTTTTTTAACCGTTCGCGTTCATATTTCGCTGTGTTTATTGCATTTTGCTTGATTGTAAAACATGTCGATCGAAAGGGGACGATACGTTCCTATGTTGTCAATATTCAGTGTTTTATCGTTCATACACTGCAAAAAGTCAGTGTTCAAAAACAAGAAAAAATAATACAAAAATTAGGGGTATTTTATTTGATCTAAGCTAAATTATTTGCCAATAGAACAAGAAAATGCGGCTTGTTCATCATCAGGACTGGCAAAAATTGCGATCTAATAAAAAACCTAACACCAAATCTCAAAATTGTGCTCTAGCGCAATTTTTTAATGAAACGCACAAAAAACTGCTCCTCGGATGGAAAAACTGACAAAACTGCCTGTAACTCTCCCTGGGAAGGTCGAAGAGACATGAAACAAAAACCTCTATGTAGGTCTCACTTAGACCTACCGGTACATTTCATAAATTGACAACCCCCAGCAAAAATCAACAGGAAGTTTGCTATTCCCCCTTCAAAACAATTTTTTTGTAAAAACCGGTCACCTTCCTTCAAAAACTATCTCCTCTGAGCGCGAGAGAGATTGAACCCTTGTGTATAAAATAACAGAACAGCGTTTTAATACCTGCTCCGGTTTTGATTTTATGACCCTTCAAAGACCCGCTGCGCTGATGCTGCTGCGCTGCTGTTTTTTTAAGATGGCTGCTTAAAAGCAGGAAGCACCAACGTGCCCACACAATGCAGACAAGGTAGGTACACTAGACAAAAGTCTTGGGACACTTCAGACTAAAAGTAGACAAAAGTATTGGGACACTTAGGACTAGCACCTGCCAAATACGCGGGCCCGACCAATGCTGCTTGCAGCTTTAATTGTAAATGTATCTTGTGTTTTTTATGTTGACTTAATAAAAAAAACAAAAAAAACAAAAAAACAAAAAACAAAAACATACTGATAATAAAAAAACGATAGCGATATTTTCCGATATTATATTTTAAATTATGTATCTGCCGATATTATCGGACATCTCTAATAAAAAAACGTCTAAGCATTCCCTATTCAAAATTACACCCATTTTTAAATCCGCTACAAAGCCTGATGGGTAATATGCAAAACACTCTCTCTCCACACTTCACAGCCCCAATGTTTGGCACATTTTAATCCCTGTTTGATGTTTGTGATGGTTCACAAAACATGAAGGAGGTGGTCTGGAAAGTACTGTAAACAAGATAGGAGTTCCACCTTTCACATACTCATAATATTTAATGCCTCATTGTTTTTACTTCATAACTTGTAGTGTCATCACAGTTTGAAGTGGGGGTTGTTACTCAGTAAGGTTAAGTTAGGTTACTTTATTAGTACGACTGCGGATGTTGTGGATCGGTGGAGGGAATACTTTGAAGACCTCCTCAATCCCACCAACACGTCTTCCTATGAGGAAGCAGTGCCTGGGGAGTCTGTGGTGGGCTCTCCTATTTCTGGGGCTGAGGTTGCTGAGGTAGTTAAAAAGCTCCTCGGTGGCAAGGCCCCGGGGGTGGAAGAGATCCGCCCGGAGTTCCTTAAGGCTCTGGATGCTGTAGGGCTGTCTTGGTTGACAAGACTCTGCAGCATCGCGTGGTCATCAGGGGCGGTACCTCTGGATTGGCAGACCGGGGTGGTGGTTCCTCTCTTTAAGAAGGGGAACCGGAGGGTGTGCTCTAACTATCGTGGGATCACACTCCTCAGCCTTCCCGGTAAGGTCTATTCAGGTGTACTGGAGAGGAGGCTACGCCGGATAGTCGAACCTCGGATTCAGGAGGAACAGTGTGGTTTTCGTCCTGGTCGTGGAACTGTGGACCAGCTCTATACTCTCGGCAGGGTCCTTGAGGGTGCATGGGAGTTTGCCCAACCAGTCTACATGTGTTTTGTGGACTTGGAGAAGGCATTCGACCGTGTCCCTCAGGAAGTCCTGTGGGGAGTGCTCAGAGAGTATGGGGTATCGGACTGTCTGATTGTGGCAGTCCGCTCCCTGTATGATCAGTGCCAGAGCTTGGTCCGCATTGCCGGCAGTAAGTCGGACACGTTTCCAGTGAGGGTTGGACTCCGCCAAGGCTGCCCTTTGTCACCCATTCTGTTCTGAACTTTTATGGACAGAATTTCTAGGCGCAGTCAAGGCGTTGAGGGGATCCGGTTTGGTGGCTGCAGGATTAGGTCTCTGCTTTTTGCAGATGATGTGGTCCTGATGGCTTCATCTGGCCAGGATCTTCAGCTCTCGCTGGATCGGTTCGCAGCCGAGTGTGAAGCGACTGGGATGAGAATCAGCACCTCCAAGTCCGAGTCCATGGTTCTCGCCCGGAAAAGGGTGGAGTGCCATCTCCGGGTTGGGGAGGAGATCTTGCCCCAAGTGGAGGAGTTCAAGTACCTCGGAGTCTTGTTCACGAGTGAGGGAAGAGTGGATGGTGAGATCGACAGGCGGATCGGTGCGGCGTCTTCAGTAATGCGGACGCTGTATCGATCCGTTGTGGTGAAGAAGGAGCTGAGCCGGAAGGCAAAGCTCTCAATTTACCGGTCGATCTACGTTCCCATCCTCACCTATGGTCATGAGCTTTGGATTATGACCGAAAGGACAAAATCACGGGTACAAGCGGCCGAAATGAGTTTCCTCCGCCGGGTGGCGGGGCTCTCCCTTAGAGATAGGGTGAGAAGCTCTGCCATCCGGGGGGAGCTCAAAGTAAAGCCGCTGCTCCTCCACATCGAGAGGAGCCAGATGAGGTGGTTCGGGCATCTGGTCAGGATGCCACCCGAATGCCTCCCTAGGGAGGTGTTTAGGGCACGTCCGACCGGTAGGAGGCCGCGGGGAAGACCCAGGACACGTTGGGAAGACTATGTCTCCCGGCTGGCCTGGGAACGCCTCGGGGTCCCACAGGAAGAGCTGGACGAAGTGGCTGGGGAGAGGGAAGTCTGGGATTCCCTGCTTAGGCTGCTGCCCCCGCGACCCGACCTCGGATAAGCGGAAGAAGATGGATGGATGGATGGATGGACTTTATTAGTAGTTTAACGTTTTCCGCCAGCAAGATCAGGCCGTAGAGGGGAAAGTACAATCTTAGACATGCAATACAAAGACCTACCACATAACAAGCAATTGGTAGGGTTATACATTTTAAATGTACTCAAAGTAAAGATACAATTTGGGACAAGCCAATATAAAACACCATAAATAAAATAATAAGTAACATAAAAATGGCAGCAGGGACAAAAAGATGATCATATTCTGATAATATTGTAAATCCTACATATTTTATTTATGTACAAATGATCGTAGATACGTTATGATCAGGGTCCGTACGAAATGTGGGCTTTATTGCAGGTTGTACTGTAATTTGACGTGTTTAGCCAACTTCCCTCTTCAATTTGGTATTAAACTAACATGCATACTTACAGTGAATCATTGGGATCACACGTGACAACTGCTGTGTAAACGTATCAGCACACACCCACACTGATTTGGAATAAATATAAAAGAAACAGAGGTTTTATATTACAAAGTACCTAAGTTCTGATGGTCGTGGAGTGATTGAGTTATTTGTTTAGATCATACTTGCCAACCCTCCCGGATTTTCCGGGAGACTCCCGAAATTCTCCGCATGTCAACATCTCCGTTCGGTGCCACACCAACAAAATGCCGAAGCAAACATTTCCACATCAACACCGTATGAAACAAATAGTCAACAACAGAAGGAGATACCGTCCGCAGGAACCTACCACATAGCGAAGGACATACACTATTTGATTTCCTATTATGCAGCTCATTTTTATTTGACACTTATTGAAATATCTTGTGTGACATCATGCACAAAAGTGCACTTTATTTGCTTTAAACTATTGTAGTGGCGTTCTGTACAAAAAGTGCACTTTAATTAGGGCCTGCATGGACCATTGCATAAGGACTCCCAAAGGGAGTTCTTATGCAATGGTAAGGTTTTATTATTATTATACCGGCCGCCTCTTTGAGCACTAATTTGACCCACTTAACATGCTTCAAAACTCACCATATTTGACCCACACATCAGGACCTGCAAAAATTGTCTTTTAATGAAAGAACCGAACCCCAAAACTCAAAATTACGCTCTAGCGCCCCCTAGGAAAAAAAAAAACTAGACTGCCTGTAACTCCCACTAGGAAGGTCGGAAAGACATGAAACACAATTCTCTATGTAGGTCTGACTTAGACCTAGATTTCATAATTGTACATCCTTGGGCAGAAATCAACAGGAAGTTGGCAATTCCCCCTTCAAGACAACAAAGTACTAAAAACAGTCACTTTTGCCTCTTTGAGCTGTAATTTGACCCCCTTAACATGCTTCAAAAACTGAACTGAACACACACATCAGGACTGGCAAAAATTGCGATCTAATAAAAAACCTAACCCCAAATCTCAAAATTGCGCTTAGAGCAATTTAGGAACCACAATATTAATAACAGAAAGAAACAACCCTTTTGTGTGAATGAGTGTAAATGGGGGAGGGAGGTTTTTTGGGTTGGTGCACTATTTAGGGCCCGCATGGCCCATTGTATAAGGACTCCCAAAGGGAGTCCTTATGCAATGGGACATAAGGACCTATTGAATTTGTAAGGTTTTATTATTATTATTCTTCCGCAACTTTGCGCTGTAATTTGACCCCCTTAACATACTTCAAAACTCACCAAATTTTACACACACATCAGTAATATACGGCAAAACTTTTTATCAAAAAAACAAACCTCAAAACTCAAAATTGCGCTCTAGCGCCCCCTACAAAAAAAAACTAGACTGCCTGTAACTCCCACTAGGAAGGTCGGAAAGACATGAAACAAAAACTTTTATGTAGGTGTGACTTAGACCTAGATTTCATAATAGTATATTCTCGGGCAAAAATCAACAGAAAGTTGGCAATTCCCCCTTCAAGACAAAAAAGTACTAAAAACAGTCACTTTTCCCTCTTTGAGCTGTAATTTGACCCCCTTAACATGCTTCAAAACTCACCGAACTGAACACACACATCAGGACTGGCAAAAATTGCGATCTAATAAAAAACCTAACCCCAAATCTCAAAATTGTGCTCTAGCGCAATTTTTTAATGAAACGCACAAAAAACTGCTCCTCGGATGAAAAAACTGACAAAACTGCCTGTAACTCTCCCTGGGAAGGTCGAAGAGACATGAAACAAAAACCTCTATGTGGGTCTCACTTAGACCTACATTTCATAAATTGACAACCCCCAGCAAAAATCAACAGGAAGTTTGCTATTCCCCCTTCAAAACAAATTTTTTGTAAAAACCGGTCACCTTCCTCTCCTCTGAGCGCGTTTGTCGTTTCGGCTTCAAACTAACACAGGAGAGAGATTGAACCCTTGTGTATAAAAGTACAGAACAGCGTTTTTCTAACTGCTCTGGTTTTGATTTTATGACCCTTCAAAGAACCGCTGCGCTGATGCTGATGCGCTGCTGTTTTTTTAAGATGGCTGCTTAAAAACCAGCGTGCCCACACAATGCAGACAAGGTAGGTACACTAGACAAAAGTATTGGGACACTTATGACGGAAACTGGACAAAAGTATTGGGACACTTAGGACTACCACTGGACAAAAGTATTGGGACACATACACTGCACAAAAGTATTGGGAAACTTAGGACTACAACTTGACAAAAGTATTGGGACACTGAGCACTAAAACCCGGACAAAAGTATTGGGACACTTAGGACTAGCACCTGCCAAATACGCGGGCCCGACCAACGCTGCTTGCAGCTTTAATTTAGTGTTGTTTTGATACGTCATCTTAGTGACATCATGCACAAAAGTGCACTTTGTTTGTTTTAAACTATTGTAGTGGCGTTCTGTACAAAAAGTGCTCTTTAATTGAGTGTTGTTTTGATATGTCATCTTAGTGACATCATGCACAAAAGTGCACTAATAGCTTGTTTTGAAATGTCTCTGACAATCTTGCACTTTCTGTTTGGAAATGACATGCATGCTTAATAACTGTTTAATAAATACACTTTTACTTGTGATTTCCCTCTCTGCATGAAAGTTTAAAAGTAGCATATATTAATGAAGAAGAATGTTTTAATGTAGACACATAGAATCATCATACTGCTGTGATTATATGCATCAAGTGTTCATTCAAGGCTAAGGCAAAATATCCACATATATATGGTGTATCGTCACATGGCCTAAACATATCCACATATCAATCAATCAAAATTAAACTCCACCAGGTTGTCGTGCCTTATTTTGAGTTTGTTGTTGTTTCCTGTGTGTATTGCTTTAGTTCCTGTCTTGCGCTGTTATTTTGGTGACCCTTCCTGTTTTGTTGGTGTTCTCCTGTAGCAGCTTCACGCCTTCCTTTGAGCGCTATTGCGCGCCCCTGCTTTGTTTTCCGCAATCAAGACTATCTAAGTTGTGCGTACGCTATCCTTCTTCGTGGGGACATTGTTGATTGTCATGTCATGTACGGGATGTGCTTTGTGGACGCCGTATTTGCTCCACACGCTGTTAAGTTTTTGCTGTCGTCCAGCATTCTGTTTTTGTTGACTTTGTAGCCAGTTCAGTTTTACTTTTTGTTTTACATAGCCATCCCTATGCTTCAGTGCCTTTCCCTAGCAGGACTTGCCTTTTGTTGATTTTTGGTTTAAGCGTTACATACCTTTTTACCTGCACGCTGTCTCCCGCTGTGCTCTGCCTATTGGGATCACGACAAACCATCCTCGACGCGTTCCGACTTCTACAAAGCAATGAACTACCTGCTGCCACCTACTGATATGGAGTATTACATGGTTACCCTGCCAAGCTCTACACGGCACAGGCACTAGACAACGGCACATTATTATGACTATTGATTTGCCAAAAAATATTTTTTTGGACCAATTAGGTGACGTTGCATAATTTCCCACGGCACACTAGTGTGCCGCGGCACAGTGGTTGAAAATCACTGGGTTAGGATCAGAGGTGGGTAGAGTAGCCAGAAATTGTACTCAAGTAAGAGTACTGTTACTTTAGAGATTTATTACTCAAGTAAAAGTAAGGAGTAGTCACCCAAATATTTACTTGAGTAAAAGTAAAAAGTATGTTGTAAAAAAACTACTCAAGTACTGAGTAACTGATGAGTAACATACACACACATATCATATATATATATATATATATATATATACACACACACACACACACATATACATATATATATATATATATATATATATATATATATATATATATATATATATACATATATATATATATATATATATACACATACATTGATATATACAGTATATAATTTATATTTATTTGCCGTTTTTGTTTACATTTTAATAGTGTTTTAATGAATATACATGCATGTTTAACACATATAGATTCCTTTCTTTCATGAAGACAAGAATATAAGTTGGTGTATTACCTGATTCTGATGACTTGCATTGATTGTAATCAGACAGTAGTGATGATAACGTCCACGTTTTCAAATGGAGGAGAAAAAAAGTTCCTCCTTTCTGTCCAATACCACATGAAAGTGGTTGGTTTTTGGCATCTTATTTGTCCAGCTTCCATATTCGTTTTTATACACTTTACAAGAAATACATTGGCGGCAAACTCCGTAGCTTGCTAGCTTGTTTGCGCTGGCTTTCGGAGACTCTTATTTTGAAAGCGCAGGCGCGATGGAGCGGCACTTTTATTGTGAAGACAGGAACTGTGCAGTCAGTCTTTAGGCTTTTGACGGGATGTACGGTTGAAATAAAAAATGGTCTTTTTTCCTTCACACTTTTGATTGATTGATTGAAACTTTTATTAGTAGATTGCACAGTACAGTACATATTCCGTACAATTGACCACTAAATGGTAACACCCCAATAAGTTTTTCAACTTGTTTAAGTCAGGTCATGTGACCGCCTGGCTCTGTTTGATTGGTCCAACGTCACCAGTGACTGCATCTGATTGGTGGAACGGAGTGAACGTCACCAGTGACTGTATTTGTTGAAACGCAGGCACTATGAAGGTCTGTCTGACAGACCAAAACAAACAAAGCGTGCATTAACAGATCGATAAAAATTAGTAGCGAGTAGCGAGCTGAATGTAGATAAAAGTAGCGGAGTAAAAGTAGCGGAGTAAAAGTAGCGTTTCTTCTCTATAAATATACTCAAGTAAAAGTAAAAGTATGTTGCATTAAAACTACTCTTAGAAGTACAATTCATCCCAAAAGTTACTCAAGTAGATGTAACGGAGTAAATGTAGCGCGTTACTACCCACCTCTGGTCTCTGCTGCATTGGATCAGTCTCCTTTCTTTAACAGGCAAAAGCTTTATAACCTCACTAATGCCTTGCATCGTCTATATTAGATATATAACAACGGGCGGGTGGCGGATGGCGGGCGGGTGCGGTTTTGATTAAATGTTAGTTCGGGTGGATGGCGGATGGTTGACGACTTTTGTGATGCGGTTGCGGATGAAATAATTGCCTATCCGCGCATCTCTACCACCTATTGGTGTGGAGAATATTCGACTGTTTGATTTGGTGTTTGATGGCAACCTCGTAAGTTGACTTCATAACTGTACTTTTTTTTTAAAGAATATAGCTAAAGATTTGGGATTTGTTATATATTGTATATAGAGATGTCCGATAATGGCTTTTTTGCCGATATCCGATATTGTCCAACTCTTATTTACCGATTCCGATATCAAGCGATACCGATATATACAGTGGTGGAATGAACACATTATTATGCCTAATTTTGTTGTGATGCCCCCGGTGGAAGCATTAAACAATGTAACAAGGTTTTCCAAAATAAATCAACTCAAGTTATGGAAAAAAATGCCAATATTTATTATTGAAGTCACAAAGTGCATTATTTGTTTTAACATGCCTCAAAACAGCAGCTTGGAATTTGGGACATGCTCTCCCTGAGAGAGCATGAGGAGGTTGAGGTGGGCGGGCTTGGGGGAGGGGGGGGGCGCGGGTTTCTGGGTAGGGGGCAGCGGGGGGGTGTATATTGTAGTGTCCCGGAAGAGTTAGTGCTGCAAGGGCTTCTGGGTATTTGTTCTGAAATGTGTTTGTCATTCTTATTTAGTGTGGGTTCACACATATTCGTAACAGTGTTAAAGTTGTTTATACGGCCACCCTCAGTGTGACCTGTATGGCTGTTGACCAAGTATGAATTGCATTCACTTGTGTGTGTGAAAAGCCGTAGATATTATGTGACTGGGCCGGCACGCAAAGGCAGATATTAAATTTTAAAGCATTTATCGGCCGATAATATCGGCAGTCCAATATTATCGGACATCTCTATTCACAACGATGCTACCATTATGGTAGCAAATAATTCACCACATTTTTAAAGTCGAGCAATGCAATTATAGACTCTATCAATTTTAAAAGATTATTAAAAAGTATTTTATCGCATTTGATTGAAAGGTCACCTTTTCACGCTCAAGGTGAACGAGCCGTCCTTCACGTACTTATTATAGCAAGTGCCATGTTCTTCTGGAGTGGATGAAAGGTTCCCCGTCTCCATGTCGAGGACTAGGTGGAGATCAGCCTGGTGCTGATACGAGGCGACAACAAGACAATGAGCCAGACTGTACGTCCTGCAAGGTGACGACCGCCGTCCCGCCGGTCCACGTCTGCGACGCGAGACTGGAAGGGACGGGACGGCGGCCCCGCCCATCTGTTTTAGACGAGAGCGCCGTTTTGAAAAAAAAAATTCCTGGTGGGCATCCTCCTGGAAAATAGCACAAAGGTTTACCAAACATCATTGTGGCGGTGGCACCAATTATTCTTCATCAAATCAAACGGCCTCAGCCCGCATTCGGAGAAACGCGCTGATCACTTCAATGACAGCAACTGTCAGTCTGACTCCCGCCAAAGAGAAGAGGCTGTTGGAATAATTAGTCCATGCCTGGTGAACGTAACAATAATACAACAGCCCGGATGACGTCCAAAATATGCACGTCGCCTTTAGATGACCCGAGATATGTTCTGAGTAAGGCTGGAAAAATTTGCATGTTGGAGATCGATATCGCATTGGTTCAGTAGTTTGGCCTTAAAACGTATTCTACTATGTTGATCTAAAATACTTATTCCATTGGTGTCAAGTGGGCCAGACTGGTAAAATCACGGCACGATAACTTCAAAATAAAGACAACTTCATATTGTTTTCTTTGTTTAAAAATACAAACCCCGTTTCCATATGAGTTGGGAAATTGTGTTAGATGTAAATATAAACGGAATACAATGATTTGCAAATCCTTTTCAACCCATATTCAGTTGAATATGCTACAAAGACAACATATTTGATGTTCAAACTCATAAACTTTATTTTTTGTTTTGCAAATACAGGTAAAAGCCAGTAAATTAGAATATTTTGAAAAACTTGATTTATTTCAGTAATTGCATTCAAAAGGTGTAACTTGTACATTATATTTATTCATTGCACACAGACTGATGCATTCAAATGTTTATTTCATTTAATTTTGATGATTTGAAGTGGCAACAAATGAAAATCCAAAATTCCGTGTGTCACAAAATTAGAATATTACTTAAGGCTAATACAAAAAAGAGATTTTTAGAAATGTTGGCCAACTGAAAAGTATGAAAATGAAAAATATGAGCATGTACAATACTCAATACTTGGTTGGAGCTCCTTTTGCCTCAATTACTGCGTTAATGCGGCGTGGCATGGAGTCGATGAGTTTCTGGCACTGCTCAGGTGTTATGAGAGCCCAGGTTGCTCTGATAGTGGCCTTCAACTCTTCTGCGTTTTTGGGTCTGGCATTCTGCATCTTCCTTTTCACAATACCCCACAGATTTTCTATGGGGCTAAGGTCAGGGGAGTTGGCGGGCCAATTTAGAACAGAAATACCATGGTCCGTAAACCAGGCACGGGTAGATTTTGCGCTGTGTGCAGGCGCCAAGTCCTGTTGGAACTTGAAATCTCCATCTCCATAGAGCAGGTCAGCAGCAGGAAGCATGAAGTGCTCTAAAACTTGCTGGTAGACGGCTGCGTTGACCCTGGATCTCAGGAAACAGAGTGGACCGACACCAGCAGATGACATGGCACCCCAAACCATCACTGATGGTGGAAACTTTACACTAGACTTCAGGCAACGTGGATCCTGTGCCTCTCCTGTCTTCCTCCAGACTCTGGGACCTCGATTTCCAAAGGAAATGCAAAATTTGCATGGTTGGGTGATGGTTTGGGGTGCCATGTCATCTGCTGGTGTCGGTCCACTCTGTTTCCTGAGATCCAGGGTCAACGCAGCCGTCTACCAGCAAGTTTTAGAGCACTTCATGCTTCCTGCTGCTGACCTGCTCTATGGAGATGGAGATTTCAAGTTCCAACAGGACTTGGCACCTGCACACAGCGCAAAATCTACCCGTGCCTGGTTTACGGACCATGGTATTTCTGTTCTAAATTGGCCCGCCAACTCCCCTGACCTTAGCCCCATAGAAAATCTGTGGGGTATTGTGAAAAGGAAGATGCAGAATGCCAGACCCAAAAACGCAGAAGAGTTGAAGGCCACTATCAGAGCAACCTGGGCTCTCATAACACCTGAGCAGTGCCAGAAACTCATCGACTCCATGCCACGCCGCATTAACGCAGTAATTGAGGCAAAAGGAGCTCCAACCAAGTATTGAGTATTGTACATGCTCATATTTTTCATTTTCATACTTTTCAGTTGGCCAACATTTCTAAAAATCCCTTTTTTGTATTAGCCTTAAGTAATATTCTAATTTTGTGACACACGGAATTTTGGATTTTCATTTGTTGCCACTTCAAATCATCAAAATTAAATGAAATAAACATTTGAATGCATCAGTCTGTGTGCAATGAATAAATATAATGTACAAGTTACACCTTTTGAATGCAATTACTGAAATAAATCAAGTTTTTCAAAATATTCTAATTTACTGGCTTTTACCTGTATACTTGTTAAATAAGACCTTGTTTTTAATGACTACTTAGGCCTGATACGCTACTGTATTTCAATCAAGAGGTGGGTAGTAACGCGCTACATTTACTGCGTTACATCTACTTGAGTAACTTTTGGGATGAATTGTACTTCTAAGAGTAGTTTTAATGCAACATACTTTTACTTTTACTTGAGTATATTTATAGAGAAGAAACACTACTTTTACTCCGCTCCATTTATCTACATTCAGCTCGCTACTCGCTACTGATTTTTATCCATCTGTTAATGCACGCTTTGTTTGTTTTGGTTTGTCAGACAGACCTTCAAAGTAGGATCTATCGCGTTTCACCAATCAAATACAGTCACTGGTGACGTTTGACTTCGTCTAACCAATCAAATGCAGTCACTGGTGACGTTTGACTCCGTTTCACCAATCAAATACAGTCACTGGTGACGTTTGACTCCGTTTCACCAATCAAATGCAGTCACTGGTGACGTTTGACTCTGTTTCACCAATCAAATGCAGTCACTGGTGACGTTTGACTCCGTTTCACCAATCAAATACAGTCACTGGTGACGTTTGACTCCGTTTCACCAATCAAATACAGTCACTGGTGACGTTTGACTCCGTTTCACCAATCAAATACAGTCACTGGTGACGTTTGACTCCATATCACCAATCAAATGCAGTCACTGGTGACGTTTGACTCCGTTTCACCAATCAAATACAGTCACTGGTGACGTTTGACTCCGTTTCACCAATCAAATGCAGTCACTGGTGACGTTTGACTCCGTTTCACCAATCAAATGCAGTCACTGGTGACGTTTGACTTCGTCTAACCAATCAAATGCAGTCACTGGTGACGTTTGACTCCGTTTCACCAATCAAATGCAGTCACTGGTGACGTTTGACTCCGTTTCACCAATCAAATGCAGTCACTGGTGACGTTTGACTTCGTCTAACCAATCAAATGCAGTCACTGGTGACGTTTGACTCCGTTTCACCAATCAAATACAGTCACTGGTGACGTTTGACTCCGTTTCACCAATCAAATACAGTCACTGGTGACGTTTGACTCCGTTTCACCAATCAAATACAGTCACTGGTGACGTTTGACTCTGTTTCACCAATCAAATGCAGTCACTGGTGACGTTTGACTCCGTTTCACCAATCAAATACAGTCACTGGTGACGTTTGACTCCGTTTCACCAATCAAATACAGTCACTGGTGACGTTTGACTCCGTTTCACCAATCAAATACAGTCACTGGTGACGTTTGACTCCATATCACCAATCAAATGCAGTCACTGGTGACGTTTGACTCCGTTTCACCAATCAAATACAGTCACTGGTGACGTTTGACTCCGTTTCACCAATCAAATGCAGTCACTGGTGACGTTTGACTCCGTTTCACCAATCAAATGCAGTCACTGGTGACGTTTGACTTCGTCTAACCAATCAAATGCAGTCACTGGTGACGTTTGACTCCGTTTCACCAATCAAATGCAGTCACTGGTGACGTTTGACTCCGTTTCACCAATCAAATGCAGTCACTGGTGACGTTTGACTCCGTTTCACCAATCAAATACAGTCACTGGTGACGTTTGACTCCGTTTCACCAATCAAATGCAGTCACTGGTGACGTTTGACTTCGTCTAACCAATCAAATACAGTCACTGGTGACGTTTGACTCCATATCACCAATCAAATGCAGTCACTGGTGACGTTTGACTCCGTTTCACCAATCAAATGCAGTCACTGGTGACGTTTGACTCAGTTTCACCAATCAAATGCAGTCACTGGTGACGTTTGACTCCGTTTCACCAATCAAATGCAGTCACTGGTGACGTTTGACTCCGTTTCACCAATCAAATGCAGTCACTGGTGACGTTTGACTCCGTTTCACCAATCAAATGCAGTCACTGGTGACGTTTGACTTCGTCTAACCAATCAAATGCAGTCACTGGTGACGTTTGACTCCGTTTCACCAATCAAATACAGTCACTGGTGACGTTTGACTCCGTTTCACCAATCAAATACAGTCACTGGTGACGTTTGACTCCGTTTCACCAATCAAATACAGTCACTGGTGACGTTTGACTCCGTTTCACCAATCAAATACAGTCACTGGTGACGTTTGACTCTGTTTCACCAATCAAATGCAGTCACTGGTGACGTTTGACTCCGTTTCACCAATCAAATACAGTCACTGGTGACGTTTGACTCCGTTTCACCAATCAAATACAGTCACTGGTGACGTTTGACTCCGTTTCACCAATCAAATACAGTCACTGGTGACGTTTGACTCCATATCACCAATCAAATGCAGTCACTGGTGACGTTTGACTCCGTTTCACCAATCAAATACAGTCACTGGTGACGTTTGACTCCGTTTCACCAATCAAATGCAGTCACTGGTGACGTTTGACTCCGTTTCACCAATCAAATGCAGTCACTGGTGACGTTTGACTTCGTCTAACCAATCAAATGCAGTCACTGGTGACGTTTGACTCCGTTTCACCAATCAAATGCAGTCACTGGTGACGTTTGACTCCGTTTCACCAATCAAATGCAGTCACTGGTGACGTTTGACTCCGTTTCACCAATCAAATGCAGTCACTGGTGACGTTTGACTTCGTCTAACCAATCAAATGCAGTCACTGGTGACGTTTGACTCCGTTTCACCAATCAAATACAGTCACTGGTGACGTTTGACTCCGTTTCACCAATCAAATACAGTCACTGGTGACGTTTGACTCCGTTTCACCAATCAAATACAGTCACTGGTGACGTTTGACTCTGTTTCACCAATCAAATACAGTCACTGGTGACGTTTGACTCCGTTTCACCAATCAAATACAGTCACTGGTGACGTTTGACTCCGTTTCACCAATCAAATACAGTCACTGGTGACGTTTGACTCTGTTTCACCAATCAAATACAGTCACTGGTGACGTTTGACTCCGTTTCACCAATCAAATACAGTCACTGGTGACGTTTGACTCCGTTTCACCAATCAAATACAGTCACTGGTGACGTTTGACTCCATATCACCAATCAAATGCAGTCACTGGTGACGTTTGACTCCGTTTCACCAATCAAATACAGTCACTGGTGACGTTTGACTCCGTTTCACCAATCAAATGCAGTCACTGGTGACGTTTGACTCCGTTTCACCAATCAAATGCAGTCACTGGTGACGTTTGACTTCGTCTAACCAATCAAATGCAGTCACTGGTGACGTTTGACTCCGTTTCACCAATCAAATACAGTCACTGGTGACGTTTGACTCCGTTTCACCAATCAAATACAGTCACTGGTGACGTTTGACTCCGTTTCACCAATCAAATACAGTCACTGGTGACGTTTGACTCCGTATCACCAATCAAATGCAGTCACTGGTGACGTTTGACTCCGTTTCACCAATCAAATGCAGTCACTGGTGACGTTTGACTTCGTCTAACCAATCAAATGCAGTCACTGGTGACGTTTGACTTCGTCTAACCAATCAAATGCAGTCACTGGTGACGTTTGACTCCGTTTCACCAATCAAATACAGTCACTGGTGACGTTTGACTCCGTTTCACCAATCAAATGCAGTCACTGGTGACGTTTGACTCTGTTTCACCAATCGAATACAGTCACTGGTGACGTTTGACTCCGTTTCACCAATCAAATGCAGTCACTGGTGACGTTTGACTTCGTCTAACCAATCAAATGCAGTCACTGGTGACGTTTGACTTCGTCTAACCAATCAAATGCAGTCACTGGTGACGTTTGACTTCGTCTAACCAATCAAATGCAGTCACTGGTGACGTTTGACTCCGTTTCACCAATCAAATACAGTCACTGGTGACGTTTGACTCCGTTTCACCAATCAAATGCAGTCACTGGTGACGTTTGACTCCGTTTCACCAATCAAATACAGTCACTGGTGACGTTTGACTCCGTTTCACCAATCAAATGCAGTCACTGGTGACGTTTGACTCTGTTTCACCAATCGAATACAGTCACTGGTGACGTTTGACTCCGTTTCACCAATCAAATGCAGTCACTGGTGACGTTTGACTTCGTCTAACCAATCAAATGCAGTCACTGGTGACGTTTGACTTCGTCTAACCAATCAAATGCAGTCACTGGTGACGTTTGACTTCGTCTAACCAATCAAATGCAGTCACTGGTGACGTTTGACTCCGTTTCACCAATCAAATACAGTCACTGGTGACGTTTGACTCCGTTTCACCAATCAAATGCAGTCACTGGTGACGTTTGACTCTGTTTCACCAATCGAATACAGTCACTGGTGACGTTTGACTCCGTTTCACCAATCAAATGCAGTCACTGGTGACGTTTGACTTCGTCTAACCAATCAAATGCAGTCACTGGTGACGTTTGACTTCGTCTAACCAATCAAATGCAGTCACTGGTGACGTTTGACTCCGTTTCACCAATCAAATACAGTCACTGGTGACGTTTGACTCCGTTTCACCAATCAAATGCAGTCACTGGTGACGTTTGACTCTGTTTCACCAATCGAATACAGTCACTGGTGACGTTTGACTCCGTTTCACCAATCAAATGCAGTCACTGGTGACGTTTGACTTCGTCTAACCAATCAAATGCAGTCACTGGTGACGTTTGACTTCGTCTAACCAATCAAATGCAGTCACTGGTGACGTTTGACTCCGTTTCACCAATCAAATGCAGTCACTGGTGACGTTTGACTCCGTTTCACCAATCAAATGCAGTCACTGGTGACGTTTGACTCCGTTTCACCAATCAAATGCAGTCACTGGTGACGTTTGACTCCGTTTCACCAATCAAATACAGTCACTGGTGACGTTTGACTCCGTTTCACCAATCAAATGCAGTCACTGGTGACGTTTGACTCCGTTTCACCAATCAAATGCAGTCACTGGTGACGTTTGACTCCGTTTCACCAATCAAATGCAGTCACTGGTGACGTTTGACTCCGTTTCACCAATCAAATGCAGTCACTGGTGACGTTTGACTCCGTTTCACCAATCAAATGCAGTCACTGGTGACGTTTGACTCCGTTTCACCAATCAAATGCAGTCACTGGTGACGTTTGACTCCGTTTCACCAATCA
>NC_084560.2:45292920-45345420 GCF_033978685.3 Nerophis lumbriciformis
AAGAGACATGAAACAAAAACCTCTATGTAGGTCTGACTCAGATCTAGATTTCATAATAGTACATTCTCGGGCAGTTTCGTCCGCCGTGATCCCAGAAGAGTGCCACAGGATGTTAAAACAAGATAGAACGCAGCTGCCTGCAGCAGTTTGAGTGGCGCAAGCGCGCTTGGAGGTGCGCTCAGCGCGGCTCCCAGATGATTGCGCACTGGTGTGCGTCTGGGCCGTGACAGCGTGGCACGCATCGAATGTCTCTGCTGCATTGGATCAGTCTCCTTTCTTTAACAGGCAAAAGCTTTATAACCTCACTAATGCCTTGCATCGTCTATATTAGATATATAACAACGGGCGGGTGGCGGATGGCGGGCGGGTGCGGTTTTGATTAAATGTTAGTTCGGGTGGATGGCGGATGGTTGACGACTTTTGTGATGTGGTTGCGGATGAAATAATTGCCTATCCGCGCATCTCTACCACCTATTGGTGTGGAGAATATTCGACTGTTTGATTTGGTGTTTGATGGCAACCTCGTAAGTTGACTTCATAACTGTACTTTTTTTAAAAAGAATATAGCTAAAGATTTGGGATTTGTTATATATTGTATATAGAGATGTCCGATAATGGCTTTTTTGCCGATATCCGATATTGTCCAACTCTTAATTACCGATTCCGATATCAAGCGATACCGATATATACAGTGGTGGAATGAACACATTATTATGCCTAATTTTGTTGTGATGCCCCTGCTGGATGCATTACACAATGTAACAAGGTTTTCCAAAATAAATCAACTCAAGTTATGGAAAAAAATGCCAACATGGCACTCCCATTATATATATATATATATATATATATATATATATATATATATATATATATATATATATATATATATATATATATATAAAATCAACAGGAAGTTGGCAATTCCCCCTTCAAGACAAAAAAGTACTAAAAACAGTCACTTTTGCCTCTTTGAGCTGTAATTTGACCCCCTTAACATGCTTCAAAACTCACCAAACTGAACGCACACATCAGGACTGGCAAATATTGCGATCTAAAAAAAAAACCTAACCCCAAATCTCAAAATTGCGCTCTACTGCAATTTTTTTAATAAAACGCAAAAAAAACTGCTCCTCGGAAGAAAAAAAATGACAAAACTGCCTGTAACTCCCACTGGGAAGGTCGGAGAGACATGAAACAAAAACCTCTATGTAGGTCTCACTTAGACCTACATTTCATAAATTGACAACCCCCAGCAAAAAATCAACAGGAAGTTTGCTATTCCCCCTTCAAAACAAATTTTTTGTAAAAAACGGTCACCTTCCTTCAAAAACGAGCGCGTTTGTCGTTTCGCCTTCAAACTAACACAGGAGAGAGATTTGAACCCTTGTGATTACAATGACAGAAGCGCTTTTTTTTCTAACTGCTCCGGTTTTGATTTTATGACCCTTCAAAGACCCGCTGCGCTGATGCTGCTGCAATGCTGTTTTTTTAAGATGGCTGCTTAAAAGCAGGAAGCACCAGCGTGCCCACACAATGCAGACAAGGTAGGTACACTAGACAAAAGTCTTGGGACACTTCAGACTAAAAGTAGACAAAAGTATTGGGACACTTAGGACTAGCACCTGCCAAATACGCGGGCCCGAACAACGCTGCTTGCAGCTTTAATTCTTTATTATTATTATACCGACCGCCTCTTTGAGCACTAATTTGACCCACTTAACATGCTTCAAAACTCACCATATTTGACCCACACGTCAGGACCTGCAAAGATTGCCTTTTGATGAAAAAAACGAACAGCAAAACTCAAAATTGCGCTCTAGCGCCCCCTAGGAAAAAAAAACTAGACTGCCTGTAACTCCCACTAGGAAGGTCGGAGAGACATGAAACAAAAACCTCTTTGTAGGTCTTTCATAATAGTACATTCTCGGGCTAAAATCAACAGGAAGTTGGCAATTCCCCCTTCAAGACAAAAAAGTACTAAAAACAGTCACTTTTGCCTCTTTGAGCTGTAATTTGACCCCCTTAACAAAACTCACCAAACTGAACGCACACATCAGGACTGGCAAACATTGCGATCTAAAAAAAAAACCTAACCCCCAAATCTCAAAATTGCGCTCTACTGCAATTTTTTAATAAAACGCAAAAAAAACTGCTCCTCGGAAGAAAGAAATGACAAAACTGCCTGTAACTCCCACTGGGAAGGTCGAAGAGACATGAAACAAAAACCTCTATGTAGGTCTCACTTAGACCTACATTTCATAAATTGACAACCCCCAGCAATAATCAACAGGAAGTTTGCTATTCCCCCTTCAAAACAATTTTTTTGTAAAAACCGGTCACCTTCCTTCAAAAACGATCTCCTCTGAGCGCGTTTGTCGTTTCGCCTTCAAACTAACACAGGAGAGAGATTTGAACCCTTGTGATTACAACGACAGAAGCGCTTTTTTTTCTAACTGCTCCGGTTTTGATTTTATGACCCTTCAAAGACCCGCTGCGCTGATGCTGCTGCGCTGCTGTTTTTTTTAAGATGGCTGCTTAAAAGCAGGAAGCACCAACGTGCCCACACAATGCAGACAAGGTAGGTACACTAGACAAAAGTCTTGGGACACTTCAGACTAAAAGTAGACAAAAGTATTGGGACAGTTAGGTCTAGCACCTGCCAAATACGCGGGCCCGACCAACGCTGCTTGCAGCTTTAATTCTTTATTATTATTATACCGACCGCCTCTTTGAGCACTAATTTGACCCACTTAACATGCTTCAAAACTCACCATATTTGACCCACACATCAGGACCTGCGAAGATTGCCTTTTAATAAAAAAACCGAACCCCAAAACTCAAAATTGCGCTCTAGCGCCCCCTAGGAAAGAAAACTAGACTGCCTGTAACTCCCACTAGGAAGGTCGGAGAGACATGAAACAAAAACCTCTATGTAGGTCTGACTCAGATCTAGATTTCATAATAATACATTCTCGGGCTAAAATCAACAGGAAGTTGGCAATTCCCCCTTCAAGACAAAAAAGTACTAAAAACAGTCACTTTTGCCTCTTTGAGCTGTAATTTGACCCCCTTAACATGCTTCAAAACTCACCAAACTGAACACACACATCAGGACTGGCAAACATTGCGATCTAAAAAAAAACAACCTAACCCCAAATCTCAAAATTGCGCTCTACTGCAATTTTTTAATAAAACGCAAAAAAAAACTGCTCCTCGGAAGTAAAAAATGACAAAACTGCCTGTAACTCCCATTGGGAAGGTTGAAGAGACATGAAACAAAAACCTCTATGTAGGTCTCACTTAGACCTACATTTCATAAATTGACAACGGCTGTGGCCTGCGGGCCGGTTCTAATAATAATAATAATAATAATAATAATGCATTAGATTTTATATCGCGCTTTTCTATTATTAGATACTCAAAGAGCTCACAGAGAAGTGGGAACCCATCGTTCATTCCCACCTGGTGGTGGTAAGCTACATTTGTAGCCACAGCTGCTACTAATCAAATATCATCCCGAGCCTCGACTTTGACACCCCTGGTGTAATATTACAGTGGGCAAAAAAATAAATATACTTGGGTATATATACTATATACCCCAGCAAAAATCAATATACTTGGGTATATATACTATATACCCCAGCAAAAATCAACAGGAAGTTTGCTATTCCCCCTTCAAAACAAATTTTTTGTAAAAACCGGTCACCTTCCTTCAAAAACGATCTCCTCTGAGCGCGTTTGTCGTTTCGCCTTCAAACTAACACAGGAGAGAGATTTGAACCCTTGTGATTACAACGACAGAAGCGCTTTTTTTTCCTAACTGCTCCGGTTTTGATTTTATGACCCTTCAAAGACCCGCTGCGCTGCTGTTTTTTTAAGATGGCTGCTTAAAAGCAGGAAGCACCAACGTGCCCACACAATGCAGACAAGGTAGGTACACTAGACAAAAGTCTTGGGACACTTCAGACTAAAAGTAGACAAAAGTATTGGGACAGTTACGCGGGCCCGACCAATGCTGCTTGCAGCTTTAATTTTCCTTTGTAATCTCTTCCTACTGAGCCTATGGTGCTTTTAAGTTATCGTGGCTCAATTTGCCTCAATTTTTTTTATGTTAATGTATTATTATTTAATATATATTATTGTTTTAGTTACTTCAGAAATATTCCTGGCTCTGAATTTGCTCATTGCTATTTTTATGTTTTTGTGCATTATTTGTTGCCGTCATCATTAAACGAACAGGTTACTCATCAGTTACTCAGTACTTGAGTAGTTTTATACTTTTTACTTTTACTCAAGTAAATATTTGGGTGACTACTCCTTACTTTTACTTGAGTAAAGCTAAAAGTTCACCCCAAAGAGATTTGAGCGGTCTGACGTCCCGTTTCAGGTTGTTGCCGACTTAATCCCTTCAAACCCGATGAGGTGCTGCACTGTAGCTGACCCCCTGACCTCTCATTTAGCCATGAACCGGCGAGGGGGAAGGAAGGAAGGAAGGAAGGAAGGAAGGAATGAGCGCAATTATATCACGTGATCTCGACGGGAAGAGACAGTCAACTATAAATACTCTCAGGGGACACTGAATTAGGTACACCTGCTACAATACAAACTGCGAGACGCTCGGCTTGACGCCGTCAAAGATGGAGCGGGGAAAAACAACAACACAAAGCTGGCCCGGCCACTGTGCCGACAAGCAAAGTGTGAACGGGGGTGTCTACTTGCGAGCGTAGCGGTGCAGATGTGGGAGTGGAGGGGGATTAGGGGGGCCGTGGTGTGGTGATGATGAGAGCAGACACGAGCCACATGAGGCCCTCACTGACAATGTGCCCTGCAGTCTGCTTTTCTGCACACACTCAATGTAATTACTACACAAAAATAGCTTAAGCGGCAAAAAAAAAAAAAAAAAAAATCATATTCCACATTATGCTGCAAACTAATTACCAACAATTGGAGACAAAAAAGTGAAAAAACAAATGATCTCTACACTTTGTCTTATTTCTGGGGTTTGTTCCCCCTCTTGTGGTGTCATATTTTATTGCAGGGAACAACACACCAGCACCAACCCACAACTTCCTACTTATAATTGTATTGATTAATTAAGGACAATACTATACATTCTTGCAATACAACACACTTCTGAGAACCATACAGCGTCCTTTAGTTGTTGGTCAATTCTTTTTTTTTTTTTTTTTTAAGCGTTACACATTCCACACTGCAAAAAGTCAGTGTTCAAAAACAAGAAAAAAAAACATACAAAAATGAGGGGTATTTTATTTGAACTAAGCAAAATTATCTGCCCATAGAACAAGAAAATTTGGCTTGTCAAGACTTTCCAAAACAAGTCAAATTAAAGCTGCAAGCAGCGTTGGTCGGGCCCGCGTATTTGGCAGGTGCTAGTCCTAAGTGTCCCAATACTTTTGTCTACTTTTAGTCCGAAGTGTCCCACTACTTTTGTCTAGTGTACCTACCTAGTCTGCATTGTGTGGGCACGCTGGTGCTTCCTGCTTTTAAGCAGCCATCTTAAAAAAACAGCAGCGCAGCAGCATCAGCGCAGCGGCTCTTTGAAGGGTCATAAAATCAAAACCGGAGCCGGTATCAGAAGAGTTCAATCTCTCTCCTGTGTTAGTTTGAAGCCGAAACGACAAACACGCTCAGAGAAGATAATGTTTGAAGAAAGGTGACCGGTTTTTACAAAAATGTTGTGTTGAAGGGGGAATAGCAAACTTCCTGTTGATTTTTGCTGGGGGTTGTCAATTTATGAAATGTAGGTCTAAGTGAGACCTACATAGAGGTTTTTGTTTCATGTCTCTCCGACCTTCCCAGTGGGAGTTACAGGCAGTTTTGTCATTTTTTTCTTCCGAGGAGCAGTTTTTTTTGCGTTTTATTAAAGAATTGCAGTAGAGCGCAATTTTGAGATTTGGGGTTAGGTTTTTTTTTTAGATCGCAATGTTTGCCAGTCCTGATGTGTGCGTTCAGTTTGGTGAGTTTTGAAGCATGTTAAGGGGGTCAAATTACAGCTCAAAGAGGCAAAAGTGACTGTTTTTAGTACTTTTTTGTCTTGAAGGGGGAATTGCCAACTTCCTGTTGATTTTTGCCCGAGGATATACAATTATAAAATTTAGGTGTAAGTCAGACCTACATAGGGGTTTTTGTTTCATGTCTCTTTGACCTTCCTAGTGGAAGTTACAGGCAGTCTAGTTTTTTTGTCTTCCTAGGGGGCGCTAGAGCGTAATTTTGAGTTTTGGGGTTCGTTTTTTTTATTAAAAGGTCCTGATGTGTGGGTCAAATATGGTGAGTTTTGAAGCATGTTAAGTGGGTCAAATTACAGCTCAAAGAGGCGGCGGAAGAAAAAAGAAAGAATAATAATAAAACCTTACAAATTCAATAAGTCCTTATGTCCCATTGCATAAGGACTCCCTGTGGGAGTCCTTATGCAATGGGCCATGCGGGCCCTAATTAAAGCTGCAAGCAGCGATGGACGGGACCGACTTTGACGGCACATAAAATCCAAACCGAAACAGTAATTAAAACTCTTTGGTCAACTTTTAATCACAAGGGTTTAATCTCTCTCCTGTGCTAGTTTGAAGCCGACACGACAAACGCGCTCAGAGGCGATAATGTTTGAAAAAAGGTGACCGGTTTTTACAAAACTTTTGTTTTGAAGGGGGAATTGCAAACTTCCTGTTGATTTTTGCTGGGGGTTGTCAATATATGAAATGTAGGTCTAAGTGAGACCTACATAGAGGTTTTTGGTTCATGTCTCTAAGACATTCCTACTGGAAGTTACAGGCAGTTTTGTCTGAGTTTTCTTCCTAGAAGCAGTTGTGTCTGTGTTTTCTTCCTAGGGGGCGCTAGAGCGCAATTTTGAGTTTTGGGTTTGGGTTTTTTATTAGATCGCAATTTTTGCCAGTCCTGATGTGTGTGTCCAGTTTTGAAGCATGTTAGGGGGTCAAATTACAGCTCAAAGAGGCAAAAAAGACTGTTTTTAGTCAACTTTTGTTTTGAAGGGGGAATTGCCAACTTCCTGTTGATTTTTGCTGAAGGATGTCAATGTATGAAATCTAGGTCTAAATCAGACCTACATAGAGGTTTTTGTTTCATGTCTGTACGACATTCCTACCGGAAGTTACACACAGTTTTGTCTGTGTTTTTTCCTAGGGGGCACTAGAGCGCAATTTTGAGTTTTGGGGTTTGGTTTTTTGATAAGATTGCAATTTTCGCCAGTCCTGATGTGTGTGTCAAATATGGTGAGTTTTGAAGCATGTTAAGGGGGTCAAATTACAGCTCAAAGAGACGGCGGAATAATAATAATAAAACCTTACAATAACAATAGGGTCCTCTGTCCCAAAGGGACATTGCGGTCCCTAATTAAAGCTGCAAGCAGCATTGGTCGGGCCCGCGTATTTGGCAGGTGCTAGTCCTAAGTGTCCCAATACTTTTGTCAAGTTTTAGTCCCAAGTGTCCCAATACTTTTGTCCAGTGTAAGTGTCCCAATACTTTTGTCCAGTGGTAGTCCTAAGTGTCCCAATACTTTAGTCTACTTTTAGTGCGAAGTGTCCCAATACTTTTGTCCAGTATTCGTCGTAAGTGTCCCAATACTTTTGTCCAGTGGTAGTCCTAAGTTTCCCAATACTGTTGTCTACTTTTAGTCGTAAGTGTCCCAATACTTTTGTCAAGTTGTAGTCCCAAATGTCCCAATACTTTTGTCCAGTTTTCGGCTTAAGTGTCCCAATACTTTTGTCCAGTGATAGTCATAAGTGTCCCAATACTTTTGTCTAGTGTACCTACCTTGTCTGCAATGTGTGGGCACGCTGGTGCGCCCTGCTTTTAAGCAGCCTTCTTGAAAAAACAGCAGCATCAGCGCAGCGGCTCTTTAAAGGGTCATAAAATCAAAACCGGAGCACTTATTAAAACTCTTTCGATAACTTTTATTTAGAAGGGTTCAATCACTCTCCTGTGTTAGTTTGAAGCCGAAACGACAAACGCGCTCAGAGGAGATAATGTTTGAAGAAAGGTGACCGGTTTTTACAAAAAATTTGTTTTGAAGGGGGAATAGCAAACTTCCTGTTGATTTTTGCTGAGGGTTGTCAATTTATGAAATGTAGGTCTAAGTGAGACCTACATAGAGGTTTTTGTTTCATGTCTCTCCGACCTTCCCGGTGGGAGTTACAGGCAGTTTTGTCATTTTTTTTCTTCCGAGGAGCAGTTTTTTTCTCCGTTTTATTCAAAAATTGCTGTAGAGCGCAATTTTTAAATTTGGGGTTAGGTTTTTTTATTAGATCGCAATTTTTGCCAGTCCTGATGTGTGTGTTCAGTTCGGTGAGTTTTGAAGCGTGTTAAGGGGGTCAAATTACAGCTCAAAGAGGCAAAAGTGACTGTTTTTAGTACTTTTTTGTCTTGAAGGGGGAATTGCCAACTTCCTGTTGATTTCTGCCCGATCATATACAATTATGAAAACTAGGTCTAAGTCAGACCTAGGTTTTTGTTTCATGTCTCTCCGATCTTCCTAGTGGGAGATATAGGCAGTCTAGTTTTTTTTTTCCTAGGGGGCGCTAGAGCGCAATTCTGAGTTTTGAGGTTCGTTTTTTTTTTTAAAAAGGTAATTTTTGCAAGTCCTGATGTGTGGGTCAAATATGGTGAGTTTTGAAGCATGTTAAGTGGGTCAAATTACAGTTTAATGTGGCGGCGGAAGAATAAAGAATAATAAAACCTTACAAATACAATAGGTCCTTATATCCCATTGCATAAGGACTCCCAAAGGGAGTCCTTATGCAATGGGCCATGCGGGCCCTAATTAAAGCTGCAAGCAGCGATGGACGGGACCGACTTTGACGGCACATAAAATCCAAACCGAAACAGTAATTAAAACTCTTTGGTCAACTTTTAATCAGAAGGGTTCAATCTCTCTCCTGTGCTAGTTTGAAGCCGGCACGACAAACGCGCTCAGAGGAGATAATGTTTGAAAAAAGGTGACCGGTTTTTACAAAACTTTTGTTTTGAAGGGGGAATTGCAAACTTCCTGTTGATTTTTGCTGGGGGTTGTCAATATATGAAATGTAGGTCTAAGTGAGACCTACATAGAGGTTTTTGGTTCATGTCTCTAAGACATTCCTACTGGAAGTTACAAGCAGTGTCTGAGTTTTCCTCCTAGGAGCAGTTGTGTCTGTGTTTTCTTCCTAGGGCGCGCTAGAGTGCAATTTTGAGTTTTGGAGTTGGGTTTTTTTATTAGATCGCAGTTTTTGCCAGTCCTGATGTGTGTGTCCAGTTTGGTGAGTTTTGAAGCATGTTAAGGGGGTCAAATTACAGCTCAAAGAGGCAAAAGTGACTGTTTTTATTAAAATGATGTTTTGAAGGGGGAATTGCCGACTTCCAGTTGATTTTTGCTGAAGGATGTCAATGTATGAAATCTAGATCTAAGTCAGACCTACATAGAGGTTTTTTGTTTCATGTCTCTACAACATTCCTACCGGAAGTTATAAGCTGTTTTGTCTGTGTTTTTTCCTAGGGGCGCTACAGCGCAATTTTGAGTTTTGGGGTTTGGTTTTTTATTAGATGGCAATTTTCGCCAGTCCTGATGTGTGTGTCAAATATGGTGAGTTTTGAAGCATGTTAAGGGGGTCAAATTAGAGCTCAAAGAGGCGGCGGAATAATAATAATAATAAAACGCACGAAATACAATAGGGTCCTCTGTCCCAAAGGGACATTGCGGTCCCTAATTAGCTAACCTCAATGAACCCAAAAATACCTTAAAATAAGTATATTCTCACTAATAACAAGTGCACTTTTCTTGGTCGAAAAAAAAAGAGACCTTTTTGCTCAATATGTTGAAAAATATTCTTAAATGAAGTAAATGCTATCTTGACATAATGATATGCACTCGGCATTACATTTCTTGAAACTGTCATGTCTGTGTAATCATGTTTTGTTTTAGTCATGTTTTGTTTAGTTATTGACTCTTTAGTTTCTGGCTTTTCACTCCCTTGTCTTGTTTCCATGATTACCCATTAGTTTCACCTGTTCCACGTTTGGACTCATTGTGCACTCTTGTTTGTCACCATAGCAACCCATTAGTTTTCACCTGGTCGCCCGCCACGCCAAGTGCGCCCACCTCCCAGTCGGCCACGAATGTGGCCATTCCCTGGGCACCCGCCTCGCCTGCTGCAGCGGCGTTCCACTCGCCGCCGCCACCTAATTCTGCCCCGGTGGATACGGGGACACGTGGTCTGGCGACCCACCGCCATGTCCCCCACCCGCCCTCCCATGACTATTAATCATTGTTTTTTGGGGGGGGGTTTCTTTATGGACATCTGGTATCTGTCCTTAAGGGAGGGGCTCTGTCATGTCTGCGTAATCATGTTTTGTTTTAGTCATGTTTTGTTTAGTTATTGACTCTTTAGTTTCTGGCTTTTCACTCCCTTGTCTTGTTTCCATGATTACCCATTAAAGTTAAAGTTAAAGTTAAAGTACCAATGATTGTCACACACACACTAGGTGTGGCGAAATTATTCTCTGCATTTGACCCATCACCCTTGATCACCCCCTGGGAGGTGAGGGCTGCTGCCGGGAATCATTTTGGTGATTTAACCCCCAATTCCAACCCTTGATGCTGAGTGCCAAGCAGGGAGGTAATGGGTCCCATTTTTATAGTCTTTGGTATGACTCGGCCGGGGTTTGAACTCCCAACCTACCGATCTCAGGACGGACACTCTAACCACTAGGCCACTGAGTAGGTCCACTACGCCACTGAGTAGTTTCACCTGTTCCACGTTTGGACTCATTGTGCACTCTTGTTTGTCACCATAGCAACCCATTAGTTTTCACCTGTCACGTCACGCACCTGTTTCACGTTTTGAGTCACGCACCTGTTTTCGTTAATCATGTCTGTAGTATTTAAGTTCATTGTTTTCAGTTTGTCTTTCTGGTGACATCCCCACATTTATGCTTCTGCACATTTCTGACACTTTTTTCATGTCCATCGTTCACACTGCTCCTTTTTGTCCATGCCAAGTAAGTTTTGTTTATTAATGCTATAGTCTTTTGGTTTCATAGTTTGTTCTCCGCCACTGTGCGCGCTTTTCGTTTGTACTTTATTTTGATATATTAAATAAATCAGGTATTTACATTCCCGTCTCGCCCGAGCCAACTTTCCGTTGCATTCCGGAAAAGCAAACACCCAGGACCAAGTCATGACAGAAAGCAGCAAACTTATACTAAAAACTAATTTATTGTTCTTAATGGAAAGGCAACAAGGCAAGCGCTTGTTACTCTCGGGGTCTCCGAGCCGCTCAGGCAAATCATGCAATAATAATAATACATTTTATTTATAAGGCGCCTTTCTGGGCACTCAAGGACACCATACAAAATCAAAACAATAAAATCAAATTGGATAAAAAACAACAAAGATAGAGAAGAAAAGATGATTACAATGAATTAGCAGTCAGGAATAGGTGTGTTTTGAGTCTTGATTTGAAGAGGGATATTGAGTCTAAGTTACGAAGGTCTCGTGATAAAGAGTTTCTAAGATGTGGGGCAGAGCGGCTGAAAGCTCGGGCACCCATGGTGGACACTTTAAATAAAGGGACAGTGAGATGGATGGATGAAGAGGATCTTAGGGAACGTGAGGGTGTGGCGACATGGATCAGGTCAGAGAGATATGATGGAGAGAGGTTATGGATGGCTTTGAATTTAGGAGAATTATTTTAAAGTGGAAACGATGTTTGATGGGTAGCCAGTGGAGTTGCTGCATAACAGGGGTGATGTGCTGGATTGAAGGGGTTCTGGTGATTATCCGGGCTGCAGAGTTCTGGAGAAGCTGAAGTTTGTGAAGTGACTTGTGAGGGAGACCAAACGTAGTCGAACCTCGGATTCAGGAGGAACAGTGTGGTTTTGGTCCTGGTCGTGGAACTGTGGACCAGCTCTATACTCTCGGCAGGGTCCTTGAGGGTGCATGGGAGTTTGCCCAACCAGTCTACATGTGTTTTGTGAACTTGGAGAAGGCATTCGACCGTGTCCCTCGGGAAGTCCTGTGGGGAGTGCTCAGAGAGTATGGGGTATCGGACTGTCTGATTGTGGCAGTCCGCTCCCTGTATGATCAGTGCCAGAGCTTGGTCCGCATTGCCGGCAGTAAGTCGGACACGTTTCCAGTGAGGGTTGGACTCCGCCAAGGCTGCCCTTTGTCACCCATTCTGTTCATAACTTTTATGGACAGAATTTCTAGGCGCAGTCAAGGCGTTGAGGGGATCCGGTTTGGTGGCTGCAGGATTAGGTCTCTGCTTTTTGCAGATGATGTGGTCCTGATGGCTTCATCTGGTCAGGATCTTTAGCTCTCACTGGATCGGTTTGCTGCCGAGTGTGAAGCGACTGGGATGAGAATCAGCACCTCCAAGTCCGAGTCCATGGTTCTCGCCCGGAAAAGGGTGGAGTGCCATCTCCGGGTTGGGGAGGAGATCTTGCCCCAAGTGGAGGAGTTCAAGTACCTCGGAGTCTTGTTCACGAGTGAGGGAAGAGTGGATGGTGAGATCGACAGGCGGCGTCTTCAGTAATGCGGACGCTGTATCGATCCGTTGTGGTGAAGAAGGAGCTGAGCCGGAAGGCAAAGCTCTCAATTTACCGGTCGATCTACGTTCCCATCCTCACCTATGGTCATGAGCTTTGGGTCATGACCGAAAGGACAAGATCACGGGTACAAGCGACCGAAATGAGTTTCCTCCGCCGGGTGGCGGGGCTCTCCCTTCGAGATAGGGTGAGAAGCTCTGCCATCCGGGGGGAGTTCAAAGTAAAGCCGCTGCTCCTCCACATCGAGAGGAGCCAGATGAGGTGGTTCGGGCATCTGGTCAGGATGCCACCCGAACGCCTCCCTAGGGAGGTGTTTAGGGCACGTCCAACCGGTAGGAGGCCACGGGGAAGACCCAGGACACGTTGGGAAGACTATGTCTCCCGGCTGGCCTGGGAACGCCTCATGGTCCCACCACAGGAAGAGCTGGACGAAGTGGCTGGGGAGAGGGAAGTTTGGGCTTCCCTGCTTAGGCTGCTGCCCCCGCGACCCGACCTCGGATAAGCGGAAGAAGATGGATGGATGGATGGATGGATGGATGGATGGTGAAGTTAAATGGAAAATAACTTTATAGTATAATCACTGGATACATATAACAATTTAATTTTTTTTTGTTCTTTTTACATTTTTTTTCTTTCCATGATGGCAGGTGAGGCCACAATAAATCCAGTATATTCCATATATCACCCAGCCCTACTTCAAACGGGACGCGGTTTGGCAGCAAAAAAAACCATCACAACGGTTTGTGGACCCACGCTGGCGCCTCCACAATGTTGCAGGCGCCACAAGTCAACCCCAGTTTGATTACAGCCACACACCGCACTGGTCGTCCTCCACCAGTAAAGCGATGTGCCCTCTGGAGGTGTTCTTTTCCTGGTGACCATTGTATCATTGTCTTCCAATCACTTGGGTTCACCCCTCCTGACCTCAGCCACCCCTCCAGCGTGGAAGCCCACCCCTGACTTGGCGGGCAGAAAAAGGTCACATTTGTGAGATGTGACTTGTACTCGTTCCACGCTGGGTCGTCACTTTCAATTTCCCGAGACCTTTCACGTCAGCGCGCTCATCAGGCCAGAGAGAGAGACGCGCCTCCACCAGTAGGTGAGGACATAGCACTTATAGAAACCTCCATCCTGCTTTACCAAATGAATGGAGCATGTAGCCCAGCAGGTTGCTAACCTGCAGGTGACTGTGTCCATGACACCATGCTCGCCATTGTGACCTCAGCCAGCAGTGCGGTAACCACACTTGACTGCTGACAATGTGCGTGACCTTTCGCCGATCCGGAGGCCGTCTATTCGGATTAGGGCGTTGCGGGCGATAAAACATCACACGTACTATTTCTGCTCTCTGTTTACCCGGTCAAGCCGGAGTAGTCACGTTACCTAGCCCAGGGAGGCCACGTTTGTTTCTTCTTCACAAAACTGCTCCACCAAACTTTGTGAAAGGTCTGTGGTAGAGATTCGCGGTTTGCGGGCACAACCGCGGATTATCCGCGGATCGGGCGGATGAAATTAAAAAAAATTAGATTTTATCCGCGGGTCGGGTCGGGTCGGGTCGGGTCGGGTCGGGTCGGGCGGTTGAAATAAAAAAAAATTAGATTTTAAATAGATTCAGGCGGGTGGCAGTTAAACCAATTGGGAAATATATATACATAGTTAAATGTTGTTACCCACATACGAAAAACGAGCAGGCACCTGCAGCATATGCCACAACAGAAGAAAAAAAAAAAAAAGAGATGGACACTTTTACGGAGCGGAGAAGGGACGCCTCGCCGGGGTCCGGGACCGAGGCCCCTTCCCCCCCGAGAGGGCCCCACCGGGAGCCGTAGCTGAGGCGATCCGCGAGAAGGGCCCGACGCACGTCCAGGGTCACCACCGCGCCCACCGCACCGACACCCCGCCTCGTCCGCCTTCGCCGCGGCCGGCGTCACGCGCAGCAGGTAAGCAGCTTCCCTGCCCGCCACCCCCGTGGCCGGGGGCTCGTAACAGGGGTCACTCCGCGCGCTCCGCCCGCGCAGCTTAACTGCCCGCCACCCCTGTTGCCGGGGGGCGCGTAACAGGGGTCACTCCGCGCGCAGTGCGCTCACGAAAGGGGTGGGGGCTCACCCTGGTTGATATAGACAGCAGGACGGTGGCCATGGAAGTCGGAACCCGCTAAGGAGTGTGTAACAACCCACCTGCCGAATCAACTAGCCCTGAAAATGGATGGCGCTGGAGCGTCGGGCCCATACCCGGCCGTCGCCGGCAGCGAGACGCGCTTGGAGGTGCGCTCAGCGCGGCTCCCATATGACTGCGCACTGGTGTGCGTCTGGGTCGTGACAGCGTGGCACGCGAATGTCTGTGCTGCGTTGGATCAGTCTCCTTTCTTTAACAGGCAAAAGCTTTATAACCTCACTAATGCCTTGCATCGTCTATATTAGATATATAACAACGGGCGGGTGCGCTTCTGATCAAATGTTACATCGTGTGGATGGCGGATGGTTGACGACTTTCTGATGCGGTTGCGGATGAAATAATTGCCTATCCGCGCATCTCTAGTCTGTGGAGTACTAGTTAAAGGCGCCCTAACAATCAACTTTTCTTACCTATTGACACCTGCAGGTGTGAATTTGGGATCTGCATAAATCCCAAAAACCAACTGCTGAGGCATGGCATGCAGTTGTGGTCAAAAGTTTACATACACTTGTCATGGCTGTCTTGAGTTTCCAATCATTTCTACAACTCTTATTTTTTTGTGATGGAGTGATTGGAGCACATACTTGTTGCTCACAAAAACATTCATGAAGTTTGCTTCTTTTATGAATTTATTATGGGTCTACTGAAAATGTGAGCAAATGTGATGGGTCAAAAGTATACATACAGCTAGGGGTGTAACGGTACGTGTATTTGTATTGAACCATTTCGGTACGGGGGTTCCGGTTCGGTTCGGAAGGTGTACCGAACGAGTTTCCACACGGACATATTAAGTAGCGTAACGCACGTTGTGTAAACAATGCACAACACACGGCATGCTAGCAGCTAACGGGCTAGGATAGACTGACCATACGTCCTCTTTTCACCGGACATGTCCTCTTTTGCGGAGCTGTCAGGGCGGAGTTTCTTAAATGCCTCAAATGTCCGGCATTTTGAGTTAGGGTTGCGTGTATTTTCAATGTTGGTCTTGGGTATTTGCTTTTCCGGGATGCAACGGAAAGTTGGCACGGGCGAGACGGGAATGAAGGTACATGATTTATTTAGTAACTATAAATACAAAAAAAAGGATCAAACAAAAGGCGCGCACAGTGGCGGAGAATAAACTATGAACAATTAAACAAAACTTGCAAACTATGGCTTGAATAAAGAAAACTTACTTGGCATGGACAAAAAAGGAGCAGCGTGAACGATGGACATGAAAAAATGGACAGAGCATAAATGTGGTGAGGTCGTCAGGACGAACAACAGAAAATGAATGAACTTAAATACTATGGACATGATTAGTGAAAGCAGGTGCGTGACTCAAAACGTGAAACAGGTGCGTGACGTGACAGGTGAAAACTAATGGTTGCTATGGTGACAAACAAGAGTGCACAATGAGTCCAAACGTGGAACAGGTGAAACTAATGGGTAATCATGCAAACAAGACAAGGGAGTGAAAAGCCAGAAACTAAACAAAACATGACTTAAAACAAAACATGATTACACAGACATGACACGTTCAGGGTTAAGAAGGGGTTAAAAACAAAACAAACAGCAGCATTGGTGAGGGAGGGGCAGAGACAGAGAGAGAGAGAGAGTTATGATAAACATGCGTTGCCAGGCTCTGCTTTTTATCCATAGATTTATCACATTTCATTTTTTATTATCTATAGCACGGGTGTCAAAAGTGTGCCCCGGAGGCCATTTGCGGCCCACAGCTAATGTTTTAAAGGCCCACGGCACATTCTAAAAATACTCTTAAAATAAACACAAACATAACAAAAGTGAAATAAAAAACCTCAAAAGGTTAAATGTAATTTAGAAAAAGTTGCAATGTTGACTAATACAACAAAGCTGTTTTTTTTTTCTTCTTTCAAACTGTCATTGCTCAAAACATAATATTGAATCAAAATCAATGTTGTTATGAATTATTGACCTATCCAAGGTTCCCATTACTTCACATCAAATATTCCACTAAGAAAAATATTTTTGGTGGAAGATTTTGCAAAATTTGGTAAATAAATAACCCATCCATCCATCCATTTTCTACCGCTTGTCCCTTTTGGGGTCGCGGGGGGCGCTGGAGCCTATCTCAGCTGCATTCGGGCGGAAGGCGGGGTACACCCTGGACAAGTCGCCACCTCATCGCAGGGCCAACACAGATAGACAGACAACATTCACACTCACATTCACACACTAGGGCCAAAAAAAAACAAAAAACAAAAAACAAACAAAAAAATATATACATATATATATATATATATATATATATATGTATATGTATGTGTGGGAAAAAATCACAAGACTACTTCATCTCTACAGGCCTGTTTCATGAGGGGTTCCCTCAATCATCAGGAAATCTCCTGATGATTGAGGGAACCCCTCATGAAACAGGCCTGTAGAGATGAAGTAGTCTTGTGATTTTTTTCCCACACATACATATATTGCGCTCTACTACGGTATCGAGCACTATTTTTTGGATAACCTTATTAAGACATATATATATATATATATATATATATATATATATATATATATATATATATATATATATGTATACATATATATATACACACATACAGTATATATGTATATATACTACGAACAATGGGAGACTGGGCTTTCTGCTTCGCCGCTTCCAGTCTGTGGAACGCTCTCCCTGACCACCTGAGGGTACCACAGACTGTGGATGCTTTTTAAAAAATGCTTAAAAACCCTTCTTTTTAAGAAAGTCTTTTTTAAAGATATATGCATACTATTTTTAGCTATTTGGCTGTTCTAGTTTTTTTTATTTTTTTTTTTTTATTATCTTTTTAATTTTTTAATTTTTTAATTTTTTAATACACTGTAGCACTTTGAGGTTGTTTACTCAATGTAAAGTGCTTTTTACAAATAAAATCTATTATTATTATTATTATTATTATATATACAGTACAGCCCAAAAGTTTGGACACACCTTCTCATTCAATGTGTTTTCTTTATTTCAAAAATGTATATTTTGTTGTTTTCTTACTGTACCAAAAATGAACCGAACCGTGACCTCTAAACCGAGGTACGTACCAAACCAAGTGTACTGTTACACCCCTACTAACTACCGTATTTTCCGCACTATAAGGCGCACCTAAAAACCACAAATTTTCTCAAAAGCTGACAGTGCGCCTTATAACCCGGTGCGCTTTATATATGGATAAATATTAAGATTCATTTTCATAAAGTTTCGGTCTCGCAACTTCGGTAAACAGCCGCCATCTTTTTTCCCGGTAGAACAGGAAGCGCTTCTTCTTCTACGCAAGCAACCGCCAAGGTAAGCACCCGCCCCCATAGAACAGGAAGCGCTTCTTCTTCTACTGTAAGCAACCACCCGCCCGCGTAGAAGAAGAAAAAGCGCGCGGATATCACCGTACGTTTCATTTCCTTTGTGTGTTTACATCTGTAAAGACCACAAAATGGCTCCTACTAAGCGACAAGGATCCGGTTCATGAAAAGACGCAATCTCTCCATGCGCACACGGATTACTATTTCACAGCAACTGATATTCCTGTGAACCGCACCGTGGATACAACGGGAGCACGTACGGTGAATATTCGCACCACAGGGAATGAGAAGTCATCCTTCACTGTGGTTCTAGCTTGCCATGCTAATGGCCAGAAACTTCCACCCATGGTGATATTCAAAAGGAAGACCTTGCCAAAAGAGACCTTTCCAGCCGGCGTCATCATAAAAGCTAACTCGAAGGGATGGATGGATGAAGAAAAGATGAGCGAGTGGTTAAGGTAAGTTTACGCGAAGAGGCCGGGTGGCTTTTTTCACGCAGCTCCGTCCATGTTGATATACGACTCCATGCGCGCCCACATCACGCTGGTTTTTAATATATTATTAAAGTTTGACTGACCTATCTGACTGTTTTTTTGACATTCCTTTAGCGCAGTTAGATGCGGCTTACAACACCGGGCGGCTTATAGGTGGACAAAGTTTTGAAATATGCCGTTCATTGAAGGCGCGGCTTATAACCCAGGGCGCCTTTTGGTGCGGAAAATACGGTACTATAGTTTTTTATGTTATGGAGCTCGTTATGAATAATAACACTCTAATTATAATAGTTAATAACATAAAAACCATAAGAGACAAAAAAAAAAATGTTGTTTCTTTCTGTTATTAATATTGTGGTTCCTACATTATATATCAATATATATCAATACAGTCTGCAAGGGATACAGTCCGTAAGCACACATGATTGGTCCACTAATAGTACTACCGTATTTTCCGCACTATAAGGCGCACCGGATTATTAGCCGCACCTTCTATGAATTACATATTTCATAATTTTGTCCACCAATAAGCCGCCCCGGACTAAAAGCCGCGCCTACGCTGCGCTAAAGTGAATGTCAAAAAAACGCTGCGCTAAAGTGAATGTCAAAAAAACAGTCAGATAGTTCAGTCAAACTTTAATAATATATTGAAAACCAGCGTTCTAACAACTCTGTCCCAAAATGTACAAATGTGCAATCACAAACATAGTAAAATTCAAAATGGTGTAGAGCAATAGCAACATACCGGTAATGTTGCTCGAACGTTAATGTCACAACACACAACACACAAAATAAACATAGCGCTCACTTTCTGAAGTTATTCTTCATTCGTACCGGTAAATCCTTCGAATTCTTCGTCTTCGGTGTCCGAATTGAAAAGTTGCGCTAGCGTGGCTTCCAAAATGGCGGGCTCCGTCTCTTCGAAATCATCGGATTCAGTGTCGCTGTTGTTGTGCAGCAGTTCTGTGAATCCTGCCTTCCGGAAAGCTCGGACCACAGTTGTGACAGAAATATCTGCCCAGGCATTTACAATCCACTGGCAGATGTTGGCGTATGTTGTCCGGCGTTGTCTGCCCGTCTTAGTGAAGGTGTGTTCGCCTTCGGTCATCCATTTTTCCCACGCAGTTCGCGATTTGAATGCCCTGTTGACACCAATATCCAGCGGTTGGAGTTCTTTGGTTAATCCACCCGGAATGACGGCGAGTGTTGTATTTGTGTGCTTCACTTGTTTTTTGACACCATCTGTGATGTGGGCGCGCATAGAGTCATATATCAACATGGACGGAGCAGCGTGAAAAAAGCCACCCGGCCGCTTCGCGTAAACTTCCCTTAACCACTCGCTCATCTTTTCTTCATCCATCCATCCCTTCGAGTTAGCTTTTATGATGACGCCGGCTGGAAAGGTCTCTTTTGGCAAGGTCTTCCTTTTGAATATCACCATGAGTGGAAGTTAGCATGGCAAGCTAGAACCACAGTGAAGGATGACTTCTCATTCCCTGTGGAGCGAATATTCACCGTACGTGCTCCCGTTCCACAGTGCGGTTCAGTTGCTGTGAAATACGGTAGTAATCCGTGTGCGGATGGAGAGATTGCGTCTTTTTATGACCCGGATCGTTTAGTAGGAGCCATTTTGTGGTCTTTACAGATGTAAACAGGAAATGAAACGTACGGTGATATCCGCGCGTTTTTTCTTCTTCTTCCGGGGGCGGGTGAAGCGCTTCCTGTTCTATGGGGGCGAGTGCTTTCATTGGCGGTTGCTTGCGTAGAAGAAGAAGCGCTTCCTGTTCTACCGGGAAAAAAGATGGCGGCTGTTTACCGAAGTTGCGAGACCGAAACTTTATGAAAATGAATCGTAATAAAGCGCACCGGGTTATTAGGCGCACTGTCAGCTTTTGAGAAAAATTGTGGTTTTTAGGTGCGCCTTATAGTGCGGAAAATACGGTAACCTTTAACACTTCATTTTACTCATTTTCATTTATTACTAGTTTCTATGTAACTGTTTTTTATATTGTTTTACTTTCTTTTTTTATTCAAGAAAATGTTTTTAATTTATTTATCTTATTTTATTTATTTTAAAAAGGACCTTATCTTCACCATACCTGGTTGTCCAAATTAGGCATAATAATGTGTTAATTCCGCGACTGTATATATCGGTATTGGTTGATATCGGTATCGGTTGATATTGGCAGGCCCGGCCCTAACCAATCTGGCGCCCTAGGCAAGATTTTAGGTGGCGCCCCCCCACATCGACAGTGAAGTGTATATACTCACAAGAAACCGAATAGCTTTGTCTTTGACCTTTTTTTTTTTTACTTACAACTATACCTAATATATAAAGGGGTGGAAAAGTGACTATTACCTGCAGGGCAAACATTAGCTAACCAGAAGGCAATAACAATGTAAACAAAAAACACCTGCTTAAAAGATCTAATACAAATGTCCCTGAGGAATGTAAGGTGGGAGTACTGTAATTACCTAACGTTACATTATTATTTTCCATAACAATTTAGCCCCCTCCACAATATTAACCCGACGTTAAAACAGAACTAGCTATGTATTGATTAGCAATTGCCGAGTCATGTAACATTAGCTTAATGCTAATGCTTCTGTAACAGACAAATAATTTCATGTAGGCTAACGTTACCTACCTGCTAACTCTTGTCTTTTCTCGTTTCTACTCCTCTTCTTTCGTCTTTTTTCTTCCCTTTTTTCTCCAACATTTGTGGCACTGGCGTGGCGCCCCCTGATGGACGGCGCCCTTAGCATTTGCCTATACGGCCTATGCCACGGGCCGGCCCTGGATATTGGTATCGGTAATTAAAGAGTTGGACAATATCGGAATATCGGCAAAAAGCCATTATCGGACATCCCCAACCAACATGGGTAACCTCAAAAGAAGGAACAGGCTTGAAACTTCAAAGTTAACCTTTAGCAGACGCGCCACGTCTACTAAATAGTATGACATTGAGTTGGTGGTAATTCAAAGAATACTGTGCATAGTTTGTGTCAGGCAGTCATAAAACCAGCGATGTCATGTTGTTTGCGGTCCACTGTGCATCACAAAGGCAGAAGTGGGCTTCCAAGTACTTCCAAGTATTACCACTCCATATGTACTTAGGGGAAGCACACAAAGCAACAGAAAGAGTAATTGATCAGTGATCCTTTAGGTGCCATGGCTGCCAACAACACCACCCTGGACTCTACCAGCTGTGACGTGTTTGTCGACCAGAAAGGCACCGTGATCCTGGTCCCCGTCTTCTACTCGCTGGTATTCCTCATCAGCTTGTGTGGCAACGCTTTGGTCCTCTTGGTGATCTGCCAGAAGCGGGAGAAGTTCAACTCCACCGCCGTCTACCTGCTCAACCTGGCCTTGTCAGACATCCTCTTCACGCTGGCGCTGCCCAGCAGGATCATCTACTACATCCTGGACTTCCATTGGCCCTTTGGAGACTTTCTCTGCAGGATGAGCGCTGTCCTTTTCTTTGCCAACACTTATGCAGGTACAAGACACACCATCAGTCAGGGTTTCATGGCGGCTTTGCTTGTTCCACTTAGATGGTTCATTTCAGTTAGTTGGTTAGTACTGTTTGTTCAAGTTAGATGGTTTGTTTGAGTTAGTTGGTTGTTACTGTTCGTTCAAGTTAGATTGTTGGTTATTACTGTTTGTTCAAGTTAAATGGTTTGTTCAAGTTAGTTGGTTATTACTGTTTGTTCAAGTTGGATTGTTGGTTATTACTGTTTGATCAAGTTAGATGGTTGGTTATTACTGTTTGATCAAGTTAGATGGTTGGTTATTATCGTTTGTTCAAGTTAGATGGTTTGTTATTACTGTTTGATCAAGTTAGATGGTTGGTTATTATCGTTTGTTCAAGTTAGATGGTTTGTTCGAGTCGATTGGTTATTACTGTTTGTTCAAGTTAGATTGTTGGTCATTACTGTTTGTTCAAGTTGGATTGTTGGTTATTACTGTTTGTTCAAGCTAGATAGTTGGTTATTACTGTTTGTTCAAGTTTGATGGTTTGTTCAAGTTAGATGGTTTGTTCGAGTCGATTGGTTATTACTGTTTGTTCAAGTTAGATGGTTTGTTGGATTGTTGGTTATTACTGTTTGATCAAGTTAGATGGTTGGTTATTATCGTTTGTTCAAGTTAGATGGTTTGTTCGAGTCGATTGGTTATTACTGTTTGTTCAAGTTAGATTGTTGGTCATTACTGTTTGTTCAAGTTGGATTGTTGGTTATTACTGTTTGTTCAAGCTAGATAGTTGGTTATTACTGTTTGTTCAAGTTTGATGGTTTGTTCAAGTTAGATGGTTTGTTCGAGTCGATTGGTTATTACTGTTTGTTCAAGTTAGATGGTTTGTTTGAGTTAGTTGGTTGTTACTGTTTGTTCAAGTTAGATTGTTGGTTATTACTGTTTGTTCAAGTTAAATGGTTTGTTCAAGTTAGTTGGTTATTACTGTTTGTTCAAGTTGGATTGTTGGTTATTACTGTTTGATCAAGTTAGATGGTTGGTTATTATCGTTTGTTCAAGTTAGATGGTTTGTTCGAGTCGATTGGTTATTACTGTTTGTTCAAGTTAGATTGTTGGTCATTACTGTTTGTTCAAGTTGGATTGTTGGTTATTACTGTTTGTTCAAGCTAGATAGTTGGTTATTACTGTTTGTTCAAGTTTGATGGTTTGTTCAAGTTGGATGGTTTGTTCGAGTCGATTGGTTATTACTGTTTGTTCAAGTTAGATTGTTGGTTATTACTGTTTGTTTTAGTTGGATTGTTGGTTATTACTGTTTGTTCAAGCTAGATAGTTGGTTATTACTGTTTGTTCAAGTTAGATGGTTTGTTCGAGTTAGTTGGTTATTACGGTTTGTTCAAGTTAGATTGTTGGTTATTACTGTTTGTTCAAGTTGGATTGTTGGTTATTACTGTTTGATCAAGTTAGATGGTTGGTTATTATCGTTTGTTCAAGTTAGATGGTTTGTTCGAGTCGATTGGTTATTACTGTTTGTTCAAGTTAGATTGTTGGTCATTACTGTTTGTTCAAGTTGGATTGTTGGTTATTACTGTTTGTTCAAGCTAGATAGTTGGTTATTACTGTTTGTTCAAGTTTGATGGTTTGTTCAAGTTAGATGGTTTGTTCGAGTCGATTGGTTATTACTGTTTGTTCAAGTTAGATTGTTGGTCATTACTGTTTGTTCAAGTTGGATTGTTGGTTATTACTGTTTGTTCAAGCTAGATAGTTGGTTATTACTGTTTGTTCAAGTTTGATGGTTTGTTCAAGTTAGATGGTTTGTTCGAGTCGATTGGTTATTACTGTTTGTTCAAGTTAGATTGTTGGTCATTACTGTTTGTTTTAGTTGGATTGTTGGTTATTACTGTTTGTTCAAGCTAGATAGTTGGTTATTACTGTTTGTTCAAGTTAGATGGTTTGTTCGAGTTAGTTGGTTATTACGGTTTGTTCAAGTTAGATTGTTGGTTATTACTGTTTGTTCAAGTTGGATTGTTGGTTATTACTGTTTGATCAAGTTAGATGGTTGGTTATTATCGTTTGTTCAAGTTAGATGGTTTGTTCGAGTCGATTGGTTATTACTGTTTGTTCAAGTTAGATTGTTGGTCATTACTGTTTGTTCAAGTTGGATTGTTGGTTATTACTGTTTGTTCAAGCTAGATAGTTGGTTATTACTGTTTGTTCAAGTTTGATGGTTTGTTCAAGTTAGATGGTTTGTTCGAGTCGATTGGTTATTACTGTTTGTTCAAGTTAGATTTTTGGTCATTACTGTTTGTTCAAGTTGGATTGTTGGTTATTACTGTTTGTTCAAGCTAGATAGTTGGTTATTACTGTTTGTTCAAGTTTGATGGTTTGTTCAAGTTAGATGGTTTGTTCGAGTCGATTGGTTATTACTGTTTGTTCAAGTTAGATTGTTGGTCATTACTGTTTGTTTTAGTTGGATTGTTGGTTATTACTGTTTGTTCAAGCTAGATAGTTGGTTATTACTGTTTGTTCAAGTTAGATGGTTTGTTCGAGTTAGTTGGTTATTACGGTTTGTTCAAGTTAGATTGTTGGTTATTACTGTTTGTTCAAGTTGGATTGTTGGTTATTATTGTTTGTTCAAGCGAGATGGTTGGTTATTACTGTTTGTTCAAGTTAGATGGTTTGTTCGAGTTATATGGTTATTATTGTTTGTTCAATTTAGTTGGTTGGTTATTACTGTTTGTTCAAGTTAGATGGTTTGTTTGAGTTGATTGGTTACTACTGTTTGTTCAAGTTAAATGGTTTGTTTGAGTTAGTTGGTTATTACTGTTTGTTCATGTTAGATTGTTGGTTATTACTGTTTGTTCAAGTTAGATGGTTTGTTCGAGTTAGTTGGTTATTATTGTTTGTTCAAGTTAGATTGTTGGTTATTACTGTTTGTTCAAGTTGAATGGTTATTAGTTTGTTCAAGTTAAATGGTTTGTTCGAGTGAGTTGGTTATTACTGTTTGTTCAAGTTAGATGGTTGGTTATTACTGTTTGTTCAAGTTAGATGGTTTGTTCGAGTTAGTTGGTTATTACGGTTTGTTCAAGTTAGATTGTTGGTTATTACTGTTTGTTCAAGTTGGATTGTTGGTTATTATTGTTTGTTCAAGCGAGATGGTTGGTTATTACTGTTTGTTCAAGTTAGATGGTTTGTTCGAGTTAGTTGGTTATTACTGTTTGTTCAAGTTAGATGGTTTGTTCGAGTTAGTTGGTTACTACTGTTTGTTTAATTTAGATGGTTGGTTATTACTGTTTGTTCAAGTTAGATGGTTGGTTATTATCGTTTGTTCAAGTTAGATGGTTTGTTCGAGTTATGTGGTTATTATTGTTTGTTCAATTTAGTTGGTTGGTTATTACTGTTTGTTCAAGTTAGATGGTTTGTTTGAGTTGATTGGTTACTACTGTTTGTTCAAGTTAAATGGTTTGTTTGAGTTAGTTGGTTATTACTGTTTGTTCAAGTTAGATTGTTGGTTATTACTGTTTGTTCAAGTTATATGGTTTGTTCGAGTTAGTTGGTTATTATTGTTTGTTCAAGTTAGTTGGTTGGTTATTACTGTTTGTTCAAGTTAAATGGTTTGTTCGAGTGAGTTGGTTATTACTGTTTGTTCAAGTTGGATTGTTGGTTATTACTGTTTGTTCAAGTTAGACGGTTGGTTATTACTGTTTGTTCAAGTTAGATGGTTGGTTATTACTGTTTGTTCAAGTTAGATTGTTGGTTATTACTGTTTGATCAAGTTAGATGGTTGGTTATTATCGTTTGTTCAAGTTAGATGGTTTGTTTGAGTTATATGGTTATTATTTGTTCAATTTAGTTGGTTGGTTATTACTGTTTGTTCAAGTTAGATGGTTTGTTCGAGTTAGTTGGTTATTACTGTTTGTTCAAGTTAAATGGTTTGTTTGCGTTAGTTGGTTATTACTGTTTGTTCAAGTTAGATAGTTGGTTATTACTGTTTGTTCAAGTTAGATGGTTTGTTCGGGTTAGTTGGTTATTATTGTTTGTTCAAGTTAGTTGGTTGGTTATTACTGTTTGTTCAAGTTGATTGGTTATTACGGTTTGTTCAAGTTAAATGATTTGTTCGAGTGAGTTGGTTATTACTGTTTGTTCAAGTTGGATTGTTGGTTATTACTGTTTGTTCAAGTTAGATTGTTGGTTATTACTGTTTGATCAAGTTAGATGGTTTGTTCGAGTTATGTGGTTATTATTGTTTGTTCAATTTAGTTGGTTGGTTATTACTGTTTGTTCAAGTTAGATGGTTTGTGTGAGTTGATTGGTTATTACTGTTTGTTCAAGTTAAATGGTTTGTTTGCGTTAGTTGGTTATTACTGTTTGTTCAAGTTAGAATTTTGGTTATTACTGTTTGTTCAAGTTAGATAGTTTGTTCGAGTTAGTTGGTTATTATTGTTTGTTCAAGTTAGTTGGTTGGTTATTACTGTTTGTGTGAGTTGATTGGTTATTACTGTTTGTTCAAGTTAAATGGTTTGTTTGCGTTAGTTGGTTATTACTGTTTGTTCAAGTTAGAATTTTGGTTATTACTGTTTGTTCAAGTTAGATAGTTTGTTCGAGTTAGTTGGTTATTATTGTTTGTTCAAGTTAGTTGGTTGGTTATTACTGTTTGTTCAAGTTGATTGGTTATTACTGTTTGTTCAAGTTAAATGGTTTGTTCGAGTGAGTTGGTTATTACTGTTTGTTCAAGTTGGATTGTTGGTTACTACTGTTTGTTCAAGCTAGATGGTTGGTTATTACTGTTTGTTCAAGTTAGATGGTTTGTCTGGTTAGTTGGTTGTTACTGTTTGTTCAAGTTAGATGGTTTGTTCGAGTTAGTTGGTTATTACTGTTTGTTCAAGTTAGATTGTTGGTTATTACTGTTTGTTCAAGTTGGATTGTTGGTTATTACCGTTTGTTCAAGCTAAATAAATGATAAATGGGTTATACTTGTATAGCGCTTTTCTACCTTCAAGGTACTCAAAGCGCTTTGACAGTATTTCCACATTCACCCATTCACACACACATTCACACACTGATGGCGGGAGCTGCCATGCAAGGCGCTAACCAGCACCCATCAGGAGCAAGGGGTGAAGTGTCTTGCCCAAGGACACAACGGACGTGACTAGGATGGTAGAAGGTGGGGATTGAACCCCAGTAACCAGCAACCCTCCGATTGCTGGCACGGCCACTCTACCAACTTCGCCACGCCGTCCCCATGGTTGGTTATTACTGTTTGTTCAAGTTAGATGGTTTGTTCGAGTTAGTTGGTTGTTACTGTTTGTTCAAGTTAGATAGTTAGTTATTACTGTTTGTTCAAGTTAGATGGTTTGTTCGAGTTAGTTGGTTATTACTGTTTGTTCAAGTTAGATTGTTGGTTATTACTGTTTGTTCAAGTTGGATTGTTGGTTATTACTGTTTGTTCAAGCTAGATAGTTGGTTATTACTGTTTGTTCAAGTTAGATGGTTTGTTCGAGCTAGTTGGTTATTACTGTTTGTTCAAGTTAGATTGTTGGTTATTACTGTTTGTTCAAGTTGGATTGTTGGTTATTACTGTTTGTTCAAGCGAGATGGTTGGTTATTACTGTTTGTTCAAGTTAGATGGTTTGTTCAAATTAGTTGGTTGTTACTGTTTGTTCAAGTTAGATAGTTATTACTGTTTGTTCAAGTTAGATGTTTGTTCGAGCTAGTTGGTTATTACTGTTTGTTCAAGTTAGATTGTTGGTTATTACTGTTTGTTCAAGTTGGATTGTTGGTTATTATTGTTTGTTCAAGCGAGATGGTTGGTTATTACTGTTTGTTCAAGTTAGATGGTTTGTTCGAGTTAGTTGGTTGTTACTGTTTGTTCAAGTTAGATAGTTAGTTATTACTGTTTGTTCAAGTTAGATGGTTTGTTCGAGCTAGTTGGTTATTACTGTTTGTTCAAGTTAGATTGTTGGTTATTACTGTTTGATCAAGTTAGATGGTTTGTTTGAGTTGATTGGTTACTACTGTTTGTTCAAGTTAAATGGTTTGTTTGAGTTAGTTGGTTGTTACTGTTTGTTCAAGTTAGATAGTTATTACTGTTTGTTCAAGTTAGATGGTTTGTTCGAGCTAGATGGTTATTACTGTTTGTTCAAGTTAGATTGTTGGTTATTACTGTTTGATCAAGTTAGATGGTTTGTTTGAGTTGATTGGTTACTACTGTTTGTTCAAGTTAAATGGTTTGTTTGAGTTAGTTGGTTATTATCGTTTGTTCAAGTTAGATGGTTTGTTCGAGTTATGTGGTTATTATTGTTTGTTCAATTCAGTTGGTTGGTTATTACTGTTTGTTCAAGTTAGATGGTTTGTTCGAGTCGATTGGTTATTACTGTTTGTTCAAGTTAAATGGTTTGTTTGAGTTAGTTGGTTATTACTGTTTGTTCAAGTTAGATTGTTGGTTATTACTGTTTGTTCAAGTTAGATGGTTTGTTCGAGTTAGTTGGTTATTATTGTTTGTTCAAGTTAGTTGGTTGGTTATTACTGTTTGTTCAAGTTAGATGGTTGGTTATTACTGTTTGTTCAAGTTAGATGGTTTGTTTGAGTTAGTTGGTTATTACTGTTTGTTCAAGTTAGATGGTTTGTTTGAGTTAGTTGGTTACTACTGTTTGTTTAATTTAGATGGTTGGTTATTACTGTTTGTTCAAGTTAGATGGTTGGTTATTATCGTTTGTTCAAGTTAGATGGTTTGTTCGAGTTATGTGGTTATTATTGTTTGTTCAATTTAGTTGGTTGGTTATTACTGTTTGTTCAAGTTAGATGGTTTGTTTGAGTTGATTGGTTACTACTGTTTGTTCAAGTTAAATGGTTTGTTTGAGTTAGTTGGTTATTACTGTTTGTTCAAGTTAGATTGTTGGTTATTACTGTTTGTTCAAGTTATATGGTTTGTTCGAGTTAGTTGGTTATTATTGTTTGTTCAAGTTAGTTGGTTGGTTATTACTGTTTGTTCAAGTTAAATGGTTTGTTCGAGTGAGTTGGTTATTACTGTTTGTTCAAGTTGGATTGTTGGTTATTACTGTTTGTTCAAGTTAGACGGTTGGTTATTACTGTTTGTTCAAGTTAGATGGTTGGTTATTACTGTTTGTTCAAGTTAGATTGTTGGTTATTACTGTTTGATCAAGTTAGATGGTTGGTTATTATCGTTTGTTCAAGTTAGATGGTTTGTTTGAGTTATATGGTTATTATTTGTTCAATTTAGTTGGTTGGTTATTACTGTTTGTTCAAGTTAGATGGTTTGTTCGAGTTAGTTGGTTATTACTGTTTGTTCAAGTTAAATGGTTTGTTTGCGTTAGTTGGTTATTACTGTTTGTTCAAGTTAGATAGTTGGTTATTACTGTTTGTTCAAGTTAGATGGTTTGTTCGGGTTAGTTGGTTATTATTGTTTGTTCAAGTTAGTTGGTTGGTTATTACTGTTTGTTCAAGTTGATTGGTTATTACGGTTTGTTCAAGTTAAATGATTTGTTCGAGTGAGTTGGTTATTACTGTTTGTTCAAGTTGGATTGTTGGTTATTACTGTTTGTTCAAGTTAGATGGTTGGTTATTACTGTTTGTTCAAGTTAGATTGTTGGTTATTACTGTTTGATCAAGTTAGATGGTTTGTTCGAGTTATGTGGTTATTATTGTTTGTTCAATTTAGTTGGTTGGTTATTACTGTTTGTTCAAGTTAGATGGTTTGTGTGAGTTGATTGGTTATTACTGTTTGTTCAAGTTAAATGGTTTGTTTGCGTTAGTTGGTTATTACTGTTTGTTCAAGTTAGAATTTTGGTTATTACTGTTTGTTCAAGTTAGATAGTTTGTTCGAGTTAGTTGGTTATTATTGTTTGTTCAAGTTAGTTGGTTGGTTATTACTGTTTGTTCAAGTTGATTGGTTATTACTGTTTGTTCAAGTTAAATGGTTTGTTCGAGTGAGTTGGTTATTACTGTTTGTTCAAGTTGGATTGTTGGTTACTACTGTTTGTTCAAGCTAGATGGTTGGTTATTACTGTTTGTTCAAGTTAGATGGTTTGTCTGGTTAGTTGGTTGTTACTGTTTGTTCAAGTTAGATGGTTTGTTCGAGTTAGTTGGTTATTACTGTTTGTTCAAGTTAGATTGTTGGTTATTACTGTTTGTTCAAGTTGGATTGTTGGTTATTACCGTTTGTTCAAGCTAAATAAATGATAAATGGGTTATACTTGTATAGCGCTTTTCTACCTTCAAGGTACTCAAAGCGCTTTGACAGTATTTCCACATTCACCCATTCACACACACATTCACACACTGATGGCGGGAGCTGCCATGCAAGGCGCTAACCAGCACCCATCAGGAGCAAGGGGTGAAGTGTCTTGCCCAAGGACACAACGGACGTGACTAGGATGGTAGAAGGTGGGGATTGAACCCCAGTAACCAGCAACCCTCCGATTGCTGGCACGGCCACTCTACCAACTTCGCCACGCCGTCCCCATGGTTGGTTATTACTGTTTGTTCAAGTTAGATGGTTTGTTCGAGTTAGTTGGTTGTTACTGTTTGTTCAAGTTAGATAGTTAGTTATTACTGTTTGTTCAAGTTAGATGGTTTGTTCGAGTTAGTTGGTTATTACTGTTTGTTCAAGTTAGATTGTTGGTTATTACTGTTTGTTCAAGTTGGATTGTTGGTTATTACTGTTTGTTCAAGCTAGATAGTTGGTTATTACTGTTTGTTCAAGTTAGATGGTTTGTTCGAGCTAGTTGGTTATTACTGTTTGTTCAAGTTAGATTGTTGGTTATTACTGTTTGTTCAAGTTGGATTGTTGGTTATTACTGTTTGTTCAAGCGAGATGGTTGGTTATTACTGTTTGTTCAAGTTAGATGGTTTGTTCGAATTAGTTGGTTGTTACTGTTTGTTCAAGTTAGATAGTTATTACTGTTTGTTCAAGTTAGATGTTTGTTCGAGCTAGTTGGTTATTACTGTTTGTTCAAGTTAGATTGTTGGTTATTACTGTTTGTTCAAGTTGGATTGTTGGTTATTATTGTTTGTTCAAGCGAGATGGTTGGTTATTACTGTTTGTTCAAGTTAGATGGTTTGTTCGAGTTAGTTGGTTGTTACTGTTTGTTCAAGTTAGATAGTTAGTTATTACTGTTTGTTCAAGTTAGATGGTTTGTTCGAGCTAGTTGGTTATTACTGTTTGTTCAAGTTAGATTGTTGGTTATTACTGTTTGATCAAGTTAGATGGTTTGTTTGAGTTGATTGGTTACTACTGTTTGTTCAAGTTAAATGGTTTGTTTGAGTTAGTTGGTTGTTACTGTTTGTTCAAGTTAGATAGTTATTACTGTTTGTTCAAGTTAGATGGTTTGTTCGAGCTAGATGGTTATTACTGTTTGTTCAAGTTAGATTGTTGGTTATTACTGTTTGATCAAGTTAGATGGTTTGTTTGAGTTGATTGGTTACTACTGTTTGTTCAAGTTAAATGGTTTGTTTGAGTTAGTTGGTTATTATCGTTTGTTCAAGTTAGATGGTTTGTTCGAGTTATGTGGTTATTATTGTTTGTTCAATTCAGTTGGTTGGTTATTACTGTTTGTTCAAGTTAGATGGTTTGTTCGAGTCGATTGGTTATTACTGTTTGTTCAAGTTAAATGGTTTGTTTGAGTTAGTTGGTTATTACTGTTTGTTCAAGTTAGATTGTTGGTTATTACTGTTTGTTCAAGTTAGATGGTTTGTTCGAGTTAGTTGGTTATTATTGTTTGTTCAAGTTAGTTGGTTGGTTATTACTGTTTGTTCAAGTTAGATGGTTGGTTATTACTGTTTGTTCAAGTTAGATGGTTTGTTTGAGTTAGTTGGTTATTACTGTTTGTTCAAGTTAGATGGTTTGTTTGAGTTAGTTGGTTACTACTGTTTGTTTAATTTAGATGGTTGGTTATTACTGTTTGTTCAAGTTAGATGGTTTGTTCGAGTTAGTTGGTTATTACGGTTTGTTCAAGTTAGATTGTTGGTTATTAGTTTGTTCAAGTTAATGGTTATTAGTTTGTTCAAGTTAAATGGTTTGTTCGAGTTAGTTGGTTATTACTGTTTGTTCAAGTTAGATGGTTGGTTATTACTGTTTGTTCAAGTTAGATGGTTGGTTATTACTGTTTGTTCAAGTTAGATGGTTTGTTTGAGTTAGTTGGTTATTACTGTTTGTTCAAGTTAGATGGTTTGTTCGAGTTAGTTGGTTACTACTGTTTGTTTAATTTAGATGGTTGGTTATTACTGTTTGTTCAAGTTAGATGGTTTGTTTGAGTTAGTTGGTTATTACTGTTTGTTCAAGTTAGATTGTTGGTTATTATTGTTTGTTCAAGTTGGATTGTTGGTCATTATTGTTTGTTCAAGCGAGATGGTTGGTTATTACTGTTTGTTCAAGTTAGATGGTTTGTTCGAGTTAGTTGGTTGTTACTGTTTGTTCAAGTTAGAAAGTTAGTTATTACAGTTTGTTCAAGTTAGATGGTTTGTTCGAGCTACTTGGTTATTACTGTTTGTTCAAGTTAGATGGTTGGTTATTACTGTTTGATCAAGTTAGATGGTTGGTTATTATCGTTTGTTCAAGTTAGATGGTTTGTTCGAGTTATGTGGTTATTATTGTTTGTTCAATTTAGTTGGTTGGTTATTACTGTTTGTTCAAGTTAGATGGTTTGTTCGAGTCGATTGGTTATTACTGTTTGTTCAAGTTAAATGGTTTGTTTGAGTTAGTTGGTTATTACTGTTTGTTCATGTTAGATTGTTGGTTATTACTGTTTGTTCAAGTTGGATTGTTGGTTATTACTGTTTGTTCAAGTTAGATGGTTGGTTATTACTGTTTGATCAAGTTAGATGGTTGGTTATTATCGTTTGTTCAAGTTAGATGGTTTGTTCGCGTTAATTGGTTATTATTGTTTGTTCAATTTAGTTGGTTGGTTATTACTGTTTGTTCAAGTTAGATGGTTTGTTTGAGTTGATTGGTTACTACTGTTTGTTCAAGTTAAATGGTTTGTTTGAGTTAGTTGGTTATTACTGTTTGTTCAAGTTAGATTGTTGGTTATTACTGTTTGTTCAAGTTAGATGGTTTGTTCGAGTTAGTTGGTTATTATTGTTTGTTCAAGTTAGTTGGTTGGTTATTACTGTTTGTTCAAGTTGTTGGTTATTACGGTTTGTTCAAGTTTAATGATTTGTTCGAGTTAGTTGGTTATTACGGTTTGTTCTAAGATAGTCGTTTGATGGATTTGGTGAGTTGGATGTTTAGAATAAGTCGGCCGGTTTGTTTGAGGTAGTAGTTTAGTTTGTAGGTATTAGTTGGCTAGTTTATACCAGTTAGTCAAGATGAATCAGTCAGTAGTTGTCCTTATGTTATACTCTAACTACATGTTAGACAGTTGTGCTTCTAAATTTTGACAGTAGTTTTTAGAGATGCGCGGTTTGCGGGCACAACCGCGGAGTCCGCGGATTATCCGCGGATCGGGCGGATGAAATTTAAAAAAATTAGATTTTATCCGCGGGTCGGGTCGGGTCGGGTGGTTAAAAAAAAATTAGATTTTAAATAGATTCAGGCGGGTGGCAGTTAAACCAATTGGGAAATATATATACATAGTTAAATGTTGTTACCCACATACGAAAAACGAGCAGGCACCTGCAGCATATGCCACAACAGAAGAAAAAGAAAAAAAAGAGATGGACACTTTTACGGAGCGGAGAAGTGACGCCTCGCCGGGGTCCGGGACCGAGGCCCCTTCCCCCGAGAGGGCCCCACCGGGAGCCGTAGCTGAGGCGATCCGCGAGAAGGGCCCGACGCACGTCCAGGGTCACCACCGCGCCCACCGCACCGACACGCCGCCTCGTCCGCCTTCGCCGCGGCCGGCGTCACGCGCAGCAGGTAAGCAGCTTACCTGCCCGCCACCCCCGTGGCCGGGGGCTCGTAACAGGGGTCACTCCGCGCGCTCCGCCCGCGCAGCTTACCTGCCCGCCACCCCTGTTGCCGGGGGCTCGTAACAGGGGTCACTCCGCGCGCTCCGCCCGCGCAGCTTACCTGCCCGCCACCCCTGTTGCCGGGGGCGCGTAACAGGGGTCACTCCGCGCGCAGTGCGCTCACGAAAGGGGTGGGGCTCACCCTGGTTGATATAGACAGCAGGACGGTGGCCATGGAAGTTGGAACCCGCTAAGGAGTGTGTAACAACCCACCTGCCGAATCAACTAGCCCTGAAAATGGATGGCGCTGGAGCGTCGGGCCCATATACCCGGCCGTCGCCTGCAGCGAGACGCGCTTGGAGGTGCGCTCAGCGCAGCTCCCATATGATTGCGCACTGGTGTGCGTCTGGGTCGTGACAGCGTGGCACGCGAATGTCTGTGCTGCATTGGATCAGTCTCCTTTCTTTAACAGGCAAAAGCTTTATAACCTCACTAATGCCTTGCATCGTCTATATTAGATATATAACAACGGGCGGGTGCGGGTGGATGCGGTTCTGATCAAATGTTAGATCGGGTGGATTGCGGATGGTTGACGACTTTCTGATGCGGTTGCGGATGAAATAATTGCCTATCCGCGCATCTCTAGTAGTTTTACAAAGACCATTTTCTGTTGATTTTGTACAAATCCCTGACTAATAACTCTTATCAAGTCACTTTGTTATTAATGAGCTACTAACATTAAACCTCATCTTTTTGTCCAAACTGTAGGAATTGGCTTCATGACCTGCATCAGTCTGGACCGCTACCTGGCCGTGGTGCACCCTCAGCGGATGCTCCGTCTGCGGCAGGTCAAACTGGTCCGCTGGATCTGCTGCTTGGTCTGGGCTGTGGTGTTGGTGCAAGTAGCTCCTCTGCTTTTCTACAGCAAGCTGCAGCACCACGGCGACAGGTGGACGTGCATGGAGTACATCGACGTGGACAACTCCCAGTGGAAGCCACACTTCCTACTTCTGGGCTGCGTCGTCTCCTTCTGTTGTCCCCTTGTCGCCATCTTGGTCTCCTACGCCAGGATCCACGCAAAGCTGCGGGTGGCGGCCGGACGCAACTCCACGAGCCCGTCGAAGAGGAACCACAGAGCCGACGCTATCATTCTTCTCATCCTCCTGACGTTTATCGCCTGCTTCAGCCCTTACCACCTTAACGTGATGCAGTTCTTGTGCAGGAGGATGCACCATGAGGTCAGCTGTGAGGAACTGAGAGCCTTCAGGGTCTACTCACAGGTAATGAAGGAAGACAGATCTATTTAAAACGTACTTAAATATATTTTTTACAGTAGGGAGGGGAATTATACGGGCCTATTCATCGCGGTTTACCTGACACATGAAACGTGAAGACCTGGAGGGCACACTATCGACTTTAGCTGCTTTGAATATCTTACAAATGTGTTTTGTGGCATTTCCAACCACAGCGCGACTTGCTATGTAGAGTGGCGCTTTCCATCATTTTTAGCAGACTGCATTGCAAAATTATTAATCCCCCACCCCTTCCTCTCACGCGAGATCCACCGATTGTTGGTTATTACTGTTTGTTCAAGTTGGATTGTTGGTTATTATTGTTTGTTCAAGCGAGATGGTTTGTTCGAGTTAGTTGGTTGTTACTGTTTGTTCAAGTTAGATAGTTAGTTATTACTGTTTGTTCAAGTTAGATGGTTTGTTCGAGCTAGTTGGTTATTACTGTTTGTTCAAGTTAGATTGTTGGTTATTACTGTTTGATCAAGTTAGATGGTTTGTTCGAGTTATATGGTTATTATTGTTTGTTCAATTTAGTTGGTTGGTTATTACTGTTTGTTCAAGTTAAATGGTTTGTTCGAGTTATATGGTTATTATTGTTTGTTCAATTTAGTTGGTTGGTTATTACTGTTTGTTCAAGTTAAATGGTTTGTTTGAGTTAGTTGGTTGTTACTGTTTGTTCAAGTTAGATTGTTGGTTATTACTGTTTGTTCAAGTTAGATGGTTTGTTCGAGTTAGTTGGTTATTATTGTTTGTTCAAGTTAGTTGGTTGGTTATTACTGTTTGTTCAAGTTAGATGGTTTGTTCGAGTTAGTTGGTTATTATTGTTTGTTCAAGTTAGTTGGTTGGTTATTACTGTTTGTTCAAGTTGATTGGTTATTACGGTTTGTTCAAGTTAAATGATTTGTTCGAGTGAGTTGGTTATTACTGTTTGTTCAAGTTGGATTGTTGGTTATTACTGTTTGTTCAAGTTAGATGGTTGGTTATTATTGTTTGTTCAAGTTAGATGGTTTGTTCGAGTTATATGGTTATTATTGTTTGTTCAATTTAGTTGGTTGGTTACTACTGTTTGTTCAAGTTAGATGGTTTGTTTGAGTTGATTGGTTACTACTGTTTGTTCAAGTTAAATGGTTTGTTTGAGTTAGTTGGTTATTACTGTTTGTTCAAGTTAGATTGTTGGTTATTACTGTTTGTTCAAGTTAGATGGTTTGTTCGAGTTAGTTGGTTATTATTGTTTGTTCAAGTTAGTTGGTTGGTTATTACTGTTTGTTCAAGTTGAATGGTTATTAGTTTGTTCAAGTTAAATGGTTTGTTCGAGTTAGTTGGTTATTACTGTTTGTTCAAGTTAGATGGTTGGTTATTACTGTTTGTTCAAGTTAGATGGTTGGTTATTACTGTTTGTTCAAGTTCAATGGTTTGTTCGAGTTAGTTGGTTACGACTGTTTGTTTAATTTAGATGGTTGGTTATTACTGTTTGTTCAAGTTAGATGGTTTGTTTGAGTTAGTTGCTTCCTCTCACGCGAGATCCACCGAGGAATGGGGCCGCATGACTCCCTTCCCTACTGTAAGCAGTCAGCAAATGTCGTGTGAATTAACAGTACCGTATTTTTCGGACTATAAGGCGCACTTAAAACCCTTTTATTGCACTAGAGAATAATACAATATGTTGATCAACTGAACTCTGCTAAGCAATGTGCTCTACATACAACACAAAAAGACAAAGATATGTTTCAAAGGGCCGATTTGTTTCAGGCCAGAACAAATTGACAAAACTATTTTAAATAGCTGCAACATAACATACATAAGTAACAAACAACATAGCTGTAAACCAAGGAAGGCACACACTACATACACAAAGCCTAACCAGGCGTTTTTTTTCTCTCAAGGAATTCAGAAATAAAATCATGTCTGAAGCCCAGAACACTCTACACATTTCTCCAGTTTTAGATTAGAGATAAGGAAAGACTGGCCCGGCCCACTAGCATCCCTCTTTATGTTTGTTGAACTTTATAGTCTATACCAGGGGTGCTCATTACGTCGATCGCGAGCTACCGGTCGATCTCGGAGGGTGTGTCAGTCGATCACCAGCCAGGCATTAAAAAAATAGTCCTAAAAATGAGCGATCATAAATCTTCACTATGACGTCACTTTCGTCACTTGATTGACATTCACGGCACCCGAGGGTCTTCTGAGATGACGCTGGCTGCTGCCAGCTCATTAAAATTACCGACTGGAAGGCGAGAAACACTTTATTTCAACAGACTCCGGCGCCGTACCTGTCGTCAAAACTCCAAAGACCGACTGCACAGTTGCACAGTTGCGCTAACAAAACAAGAGTCTCAGAAAGCTGGCGTGCACAAGCTAGCAAGCTACGGAGTTTGCCGACAATGTATTTCTTGTAAAGTGTATACAAAGGAGTACGGAAGCTGGACAAATAAGATGCCAAAAACCTACCACTTTCATGTGGTATTGGACAGAAAGGAGGACTTTTTTCTCCTCCATTCGAAAATGCGGACGTTTTTTGCACCACTGTCTGATTCCAATCAATGCAAGTCATCACAATCAGGTAATACACCAACTTATATTCTTGTCTTCATGAAAGAAAGGAATCTATATGTGTTAAACATGCTTGTATTATCTTTAAACACCTTTAACTTGTTGACAATATTAACTATATGTGTTAAACATGCTTGTATTATCTTTAAACACCTTAACTTGTTAACAATATTAACTATATGTGTTAAACATGCTTGTTTTATCTTTAACCACCTTTAAGTTGTTAACAATATTAACTATATGTGTTAAACATGCTTGCATTATCTTTAAACACCTTTAACTTGTTAACAATATTAACTATATGTGTTAAACATGCTTGTATTATCTTTAAACACCTTTAACTTATTAATAATATTAACTATGTGTATTAAAACATGCTTGTATTATCATTAAACACCTTTAAGTTGTTAACAATATTAACTATATGTGTTAAACATGCTTGCATTATCTTTAAACACCTTTAACTTGTTAACAATATTAACTATATGTGTTAAACATGCTTGTATTATCTTTAAACACCTTTAACTTATTAATAATATTAACTATGTGTATTAAAACATGCTTGTATTATCATTAAACACCTTTAACTTGTTAACAATATTAACTATATGTATTAAACATGCTTGCATTATCTTTAAACACCTTTAACTTGTAAAAAATATTAACTATATGAATTAAACATACTTGTATTATCATTAAACACCTTTTAATTTATTAACAATATTAATTATGTGTTAAACATGATTGCATTATCATTAAACACCTTTAATTTATTAACAATATTAATTATGTGTTAAACATGCTTGCATTATCATTAAACACCTTTAACTTATTAACAAAAACATATATTTCATAAATAAGTAAATATAAATTATATATATGAATGAGGTAGATCCCCACGACTTGATCAATTGAAAAGTAGCTCGCCTGCAGAAAAAGTGTGAGCACCCCTGGTCTATACATTTAGAGCGATGTGATAATCAAACACTCTAGAAGTCTAGAATGAAAGAGCAACAGTATATAAGAGAATTGACAGAGTGTGTGTACCTTCAGTGCGCAGTGCCTCGTTAAAATCCAGCCGCTGTTGCTTAGGAGGTGAAGTGTGTCTCTCTTTACTAGCTTCGTCGAAGCATGTTGCTTTTGTAGCTGTTTCAGCAGATTTGAATTGCTGTTTTGGGCAGTAGATAGGATCTTTGATCCAAGACACAACTTACATTCAACTAAAATGTTCTTTTCTTTGTGGTCGACAAAAGAAAAGTATTGAGAATATCTCCATGTTAAGAAACTCGGCTTCGGGCTTCGCCATGATGTCTTGTTAGTAAACACAGACACGCCCCCTCCCACACACACACACACACACACACACACACACACACACACACACACACACACACACACACACACACGCACACACACACACACACACACACACACACACACACACACATTGCAGCGCTGCAATAAAACACACTCAGATCTTCTCAGTTTCTAGCCGATACTACATCAAAAATAACGTAAAATAACGCAGTAACGCATCATGTAGTCACGGTAACTGAGTTACTGAATATAAAAAATAACGCGTTAGATTACTAGTTACCGCCGAAAGTAACGGTGTTACAGTAACGCGTAACAGTAATGCGTTACTTTGTAACGCGTTAGTCCCAACACTGCTAAGCATACTGGCTATCAAACCATCCATCCATCCATCTTCTTCCGCTTATCCGAGGTCGGGTCGCGGGGGCAGCAGCCTAAGCAGGGAAGCCCAGACTTCCCTCTCCCCAGCCACTTCGTCCAGCTCTTCCTGTGGGACCCCGAGGCGTTCCCAGGCCAGCCGGGAGACATAGTCTTCCCAACGTGTCCTGGGTCTTCCCCGTGGCCTCCTACCGGTCGGACGTGCCCTAAACACCTCCCTAGGGAGGCGTTCGGGTGGCATCCTGACCAGATGCCCGAACCACCTCATCTGGCTCCTCTCCATGTGGAGGAGCAGCGGCTTTACTTTGATCTCCCCCCGGATGACAGAGCTTCTCACCCTATCTCTAAGGAAGAGACCCACCACCCGGCGGAGGAAACTCATTTGGGTTGCTTGTACCCGTGATCTTGTCCTTTCGGTCATAACCCAAAGCTCATGACCATAGGTGAGGATGGGAACGTAGATCGACCGGTAAATTGAGAGCTTTGCCTTCCGGCTCAGCTCCTTCTTCACCACAACGGATCGATACAGCGTCCGCATTACTGAAGACGCCGCACCGATCCGCCTGTCGATCTCACCATCCACTCTTCCCTCACTCGTGAACAAGACTCCGAGGTACTTGAACTCCTCCACTTGGGGCAAGATCTCCTCCCCAACCCGGAGATGGCACTCCACCCTTTTCCGGGCGAGAACCATGGACTCGGACTTGGAGGTACTGATTCTCATCCCAGTCGCTTCACACTCGGCTGCGAACCGATCCAGCGAGAGCTGAAGATCCTGGCCAGATGAAGCCATCAGGACCACATCATCTGCAAAAAGCAGAGACCCAATCCTGCAGCCACCAAACCGGATCCCCTCAACGGCTTGACTGCGCCTAGAAATTCTGTCCATAAAAGTTATGAACAGAATCGGTGACAAAGGGCAGCCTTGGCGGAGTCCAACCCTCACTGGAAACGTGTCCGACTTACTTCCGGCAATGCGGACCAAGCTCTGGCACTGATCATATAGGGAGCGGACTGCCACAATCAGACAGTCCGATACCCCGTACTCTCTGAGCACTCCCCACAGGACTTCCCGAGGGACACGGTCGAATGCCTTCTCCAAGTCCACAAAACACATGTAGACTGGTTGGGCAAACTCCCATGCACCCTCAAGGACCCTGCCCAGAGTATAGAGCTGGTCCACAGTTCCACGACCAGGACGAAAACCACACTGTTCCTCCTGAATCCGAGGTTCGACTATCCGGCGTAAGCCTCCTCTCCAGTACACCTGAATAGACCTTACCGGGAAGGCTGAGGAGTGTGATCCCACGATAGTTAGAACACACCCTCCGGTTCCCCTTCTTAAAGAGAGGAACCACCACCCCGGTCTGCCAATCCAGAGGCACCGCCCCCGAAGTCCACGCGATGCTGCAGAGTCTTGTCAACCAAGACAGCCCCACAGCATCCAGAGCCTAAAGGAACTCCGGGCGGATCTCATCCACCCCCGGGGCCTTGCCACCGAGGAGCTTTTTAACTACCTCAGCAACCTCAGCCCCAGAAATAGGAGAGCCCACCACAGACTCCCCAGGCACTGCCTTCCTATCTAACTATTTGTGGCATTGCTTGCTCAAAGTGTGGACAGTCACGTTTACATAATAATAAATATTTCAAGTTCAGCTATGCTGAACTCAGGAAGTAAATGCAAAGGTTTAGTATGTTGTTCGGTTTTGCACAATATTTTAGATTTAGGTACATACGTACCAATAATTCTGCAACACCTTACGCTACTAATGTGCTTTTAATGGGGCACTGCCTTTCTTGCAAAAATCATCACTGACAATATTTGATAATATGACAATGATTCCATTGCAGATTACAGTCTTGCTCATGAACTTCAACTGCTGCCTGGACCCGGTCCTCTACTTCTTTGCCATTAGGACATACAAGAAGCGAGTGATGAACCTGTTTAGGGAGCGCCTGTGCGTTTCCACTCCTACCATCACCACCCTCGCTTTAGCCAAGACCACGACTGACAACAGCAGCAGCGACAGCTAAGGCGCCACAATCATCATTTTTTTGGGTCACATTTCTTCAAGATTAAAGCATTTCTTGTTCAATATGGATTGATACTCCTATTAAAGTGGATATTACGTGTATTTATGTGTGCACACTGAGTGTTTAACATGGTCGGGTTTCAGTACCAGTTCTCTATAATACTGCTGTATGTCAGTTGTGTGGGGGCTTTGAACCATTTCCTCATGCTCTGTTCCTGGCTTCTTCCCTACTTGATATACGTGTGTGTGTGTGTGTGTGTGTGTGTGTGTGTGTGTGTGTGTGTGTGTGTGTGTGTGTGTGTGTGTGTGTGTGTGTGTGTGTGTGTGTGTGTGTGTGTGTGTGTGTGTGTGTGTGTGTGTTTGCTGTCCTTAAAAATCGCCAACTTGCATAACTTGTGTGTGTATGGTCAAATCTACCTAGCAACAGCGGTCGGTCCTCACAACTACATAAGTAAAATATTTTGTTTTACTTTGTGTGTTTTGCATTCTGAAGTGAGGTTGCAACTCTCTACTCCCGTATAGTGCTTGATATATTTTTTTTCATCATTCTAGCTATAGTGGAAAGGGGGGCCCTCCCAACCTACTGACCAAACGTGGGTCCACACAAAGTAGGCAAGACATGTATATGTGTGTGTGTGTGTGTGTGTGTGTGTGTGTGTGTGTGTGTGTTCTTGTATTTCTACCCTTCTTGAGACATGAAGAAGGAAAAGTATCTTCCATATGAGGAGGTGTGAACAAGTGATGACATAAATCATGGTCCCAATAACATTGCATCTAATAGACAATGTCTCATTAGCACCCCTGCTGGTCGAAATGAGGGTGGTCCCAAAAATAAGGGATTTTTCAAATTGACTGTGTCGCTTTTAAAAGTGCTCCCCCTCTGGCCAACATATGAAATAACAAGTGTGTAAGAAATTGGAATGCGCCCCCTTTGGCCAAAATTAATTACAAAAAATATATATATGTGTATAGAGACATACTGTAATAACTTGTAGTAAATAATGAAGATTAAAAACCAATTACAAACAAAAATTAAAGCTGCAAGCAGCATTGGTCGGGCCCGCATATTTGGCAGGTGCTAGTCCTATGTGTCCCAATACTTTTGTTCAGTTTTCGTCATAAGTGTCCCAATACTTTTGTCTACTTTTAGTCCGAATTGTCCCAATACTTTTGTGTAGTGTACCTACCTTGTCTGCATTGTGTGGGCACGCTGGTGCTTCCTGCTTTTAAGCAGCCTTCTTGAAAAAACAGCAGCATCAGCGCAGCGGCTCTTTGAAGGGTCATAAAATCAAAACCGGAGCCGGTATTAAAACTCTTTCGATAACTTTTGATCAAAAGTGTTCAATCTCTCTCCTGTGTTAGTTTGAAGCCCAAACAACAAACACGCTCAGAGGAGATAATGTTTGAAGAAAGGTGACCGGTTTTTACAAAAATGTTGTGTTGAAGGGGGAATTGCAAGCTTCTTGTAGATTTTTGCTGGGGGTTGTCAAGTTATGAAATGTAGGTCTAAGTGAGACCTACGGAGAGGATTTTGTTTCATGTCTCTCCGACCTTCCCAGTGGGAGTTACAGGCAGTTTTGTCGTTTTGAAGAAAGGTGACCGGTTTTTACAAAAATGTTGTGTTGAAGGGGGAATTGCAAGCTTCTTGTAGATTTTTGCTGGGGGTTGTCAATTTATGAAATGTAGGTCTAAGTGAGACCTACGGAGAGGATTTTGTTTCATGTCTCTCCGACCTTCCCAGTGGGAGTTACAGGCAGTTTTGTCGTTTTTTTCTTCCGAGGAGCAGTTTTTTCACCGTTTTATTAAAAAATTGCTCTAGAGCGCAATTTTTAAATTTGGGGTTAGGTTTTTTTATTAGATCACAATTTTTGCCAGTCCTGATGTGTGCGTTCAGTTTGGTGAGTTTTGAAGCGTGTTAAAGGGGTCAAATTACAGCTCAAAAAGGCAAAAGTGACTGTTTTTAGTACTTTTTTGTCTTGAAGGGGGAATTGCCAACTTCCTGTTGATTTTTGCCCAAGGATATACAATTATGAAAACTAGGTCTAAGTCAAACCTACATAGAGGTTTTTGTTTCATGTCTCTCCGACCTTCCTAGTGGGAGTTACAGGCAGTCTAGTTTTTTTTTTTCCTAGGAGGCGCTAGAGCGCAATTTTGAGTTTTGGGGTTCGGTTTTTTTATTAAAAGACAATTTTCGCAAGTCCTGATGTGTGGGTCAAATATGGTGAGTTTTGAAGCATGTTAAGTGGGTCAAATTAGTGCTTAAAGAGGCGGCGGAAGAATAATAATAAAGAAAGAATAAAACCTTACAAATTCAATAGGTCCTTATGTCCCATTGCATAAGGATTCCCTGTGGGAGTCCTTATGCAATGGGCCATGCGGGCCCTAATAATTAAATAAACTAAAAGCAGTCTTTTTCTCACAATGACCACTTTTTTCATACAAAATTGGGAACAACTTCTCATATTCTTTCTGTTTCTGTAATATTGCAATATTTACTCGTCAAATTCTTACTTTTTTATGTAAAATAATTTTTTTATGAAAAATTTTTAATTTTTAAAGCAAAATGGTGACATTTGTCATATAAAATGCTCATTAATATCACGATATTGACCATTTTTTTGTTGTACTTGGAAAATGGTGTCATTTTTTTTTTTGTAAAATTATGACTTTTGTCATAATTTTGCCATGTAAAATTCCGATTATTATTATACTATTGCCAACATTTTAAAATTGTGACTTTTGTCAAGTAAAATGACGACTCTTTTCATAAAATAGCCCAAATTGTAAGCTCTTCTTGTAAAATTGCGACTGTTATTGAATAAAATTCCAACTTTTATCAAAATATTGCACAAATGTTCAGTTTTTCTTGGAAAATTTTGACTTGCGTTGAGTAAAATTACGACTTTATGATACTGCCAAAAAGTTTTTCTTGTGAAATTGTGACCTTTTTCTTGTGAAATTCCAACTCATTTTTCACAACAAGCTTTTTAATATTAGTATGTATTGTATATATTATTAATGTTGGAAATACAAATCTTTATATATCTAGAAAGGGTGTTCCTAAAGAGGTAATTTTGCCATGTAAAATTCCGATTATTATTATAATATTGCCAACATTTTAAAATTGTGACTTTTGTCAAGTAAAATGATGACTCTTTTCATAAAATTGCCCAAATTTTAAGCTCTTCTTGTAAAACTGCGACTGTTATTGAATAAAATTCCAACTTTTATCAAAATATTGCACAAATGTTCAGTGTTTCTTGGAAATTTTTGACTTGCGTTGAGTAAAATTACGACTTTATGATACTGCCAAAAAGTTTTTCTTGTGAAATTGTGACCTTTTTCTTGTGAAATTCCAACTCATTTTTCACAACAAGCTTTTTTATATTAGTATGTACTGTAAATATTATTAATGTTGGAAATACAAATCTTTATATATCTAGAAAGGGTGTTCCTAAAGAGGTAATTTTGCCATGTAAAATTCCGATTATTATTATAATATTGCCAACATTTTAAAATTGTGACTTTTGTCAAGTAAAATGATGACTCTTTTCATAAAATTTCCCTAATTGTAAGCTCTTCTTGTAAAATTGCGACTGTTACTGAATAAAATTCGAACTTTTATCAAAATATTGCACAAATGTTCAGTTTTTCTTGGAAAATTTTGACTTGCGTTGAGTAAAATTACGACTTTATAATACTGCCAAAAAAAATTATTGTGAAATTGTGACCTTTTTCTTGTGAAATTCCAACTCATTTTTCACAACAAGCTTTTTTATATTAGTATGTACTGTATATATTATTAATGTTGGAAATAAAAATATTTATATATCTAGAAAGGGTGTTCCTAAAGAGGTAGGCATCATTGGGAGGTCTCAAGAAGGTAAGAAATACAATCTGTGTGTGTGTGTGTGTGTGTTGTTGTATTTTTACCCTTCTTGAGACATGAAGAAGGAAAAGTATCTTCCATATGAGGAGGTGTGAACAAGTGATGACATAAATCATGGTCCCAATAACATTGCATCTAATAGACAATGTCTCATTTGCACCCCTGCTGGTCAAAATGAGGGTGGTCCCAAAAAGGACGGATTTTTCAAATTGACTGTGTCGCTTTTAAAAGTGCTCCCCCTCTGGCCAACATATGTAATAACAAGTGTGTGTGTAAGAAATTGGAATGCGCCCCCTTTGGCCAAAATTAATTACAACAAATATATATATGTGTATAGAGACATACTGTAATAACTTAATGAAGATTAAAAAACAATTACAAACAAAAATATAAAAATAAACTAAAAGCAGTCTTTTTCTCACAATGACGACTTTCTTCTTATAAAATTGGGGACAATTTCTCATATTCTTTCTGTTTCTGTAATATTGCAATATTTACTCGTCAAATTCTTACTTTTTCATGTAAAATAATTTTTTTATGAAAAATTATTAATTTTTAAAGCAAAATGGTGACATTTGTCATATAAAATGCTCACTAATATCACGATATTGACAATTTTTTTTGTTGTACTTGGAAAATAGTGTCATTTTTTTTTTTAGTAAAATTATGACTTTTGTCATAATTTTGCCATGTAAAATTCCGATTATTATTATAATATTGCCAACATTTTAAAATTGTGACTTTTGTCAAGTAAAATGATGACTCTTTTCATAAAATTGCCCAAATTTTAAGCTCTTCTTGTAAAATTGCGACTGTTATTGAATAAAATTCCAACTTTTATCAAAATATTGCACAAATGTTCAGTTTTTCTTGGAAAATTTTGACTTGTGTTGAGTAAAATTACGACTTTATAATACTGCCAAAAAGTTTTTCTTGTGAAATTGTGACCTTTTTCTTGTGAAATTCCAACTCATTTTCACAACAGTCTTTTTTATATTAGTATGTACTGTATATATTATTAATGTTGGAAATACAAATCTTTATATATCTAGAAAGGTGTCCCAAAAAGGAGGGATTTTTCAAATTGACTGTCGCTTTTAAAAGTGCTCCCCCTCTGGCCAACATATGTAATAACAAGTGTGTGTGTAAGAAATTAGAATGCGCCCCCTTTGGCCAAAATTAATTACAAAAAATATATATATGTGTATAGAGACATACTGTAATAACTTGTAGTAAATAATGAAGATTAAAAACCAATTACAAACAAAAATATAAAAATAAACTAAAAGCAGTCTTTTTCTCACAATGACGACTTTCTTCTTATAAAATTGGGAACAATTTCTCATATTCTTTCTGTTTCTGTAATATTGCAATATTTACTCGTCAAATTCGTACTTTTTCATGTAAAATAATTTTTTTATGAAAAATTATTATTTTTTAAAGCTAAATGGTGACATTTGTCATAAAAAATGCTCATTAATATCACGATAGACAATTTTTTTGTTGTACTTGGAAAATGGTGTAATTTTTTTTAGTAAAATTATGACTTTTGTCATAATTTTGCCATGTAAAATTCCGATTATTATTATAATATTGCCAACATTTTAAATTGTGACTTTTGTCAAGTAAAATGATGACTCTTTTCATAAAATTGCCCGAATTTTAAGCTCTTCTTGTAAAATTGCGACTATTATTGAATAAAATTCCAACTTTTATCAAAATATTGCACAAATGTTCAGTTTTTCTTGGAAAATTTTGACTCGCGTTGAGTAAAATTACGACTTTATAATACTGGCAAAAAGTTTTTCTTGGGAAATTGTGACCTTTTTCTTGTGAAATTCCAACTCATTTTTCACAACAAGCTTTTTTATATTAGTATGTACTGTATATATTATTAATGTTGGAAATACAAATCTTTATATATCTAGAAAGGGTGTTCCTAAAGAGGTAATTTTGCCATGTAAAATTCCGATTATTATTATAATATTGCCAACATTTTAAAATTGTGACTTTTGTCAAGTAAAATGATAACTCTTTTCATAAAATTGCCCAAATTTTAAGCTCTTCTTGTAAAATTGCGACTGTTATTGAATAAAATTCCAACTTTTATCAAAATATTGCACAAATGTTCAGTTTTTCTTGGAAAATTTTGACTCGCGTTGAGTAAAATGAAGACTTTATAATACTGCCAAAAAGTTTTTCTTGTGAAATTGTGACCTTTGTCTTGTGAAATTCCAACTCATTTTTCACAACAAGCTTTTTTATATTAGTATGTACTGTATATATTATTAATGTTGGAAATACAAATCTTTATATATCTAGAAAGGGTGTTCCTAAAGAGGTAATTTTGCCATGTAAAATTCCGATTATTATTATACTATTGCCAACATTTTAAAATTGTGACTTTTGTCAAGTAAAATGATGACTCTTTTCATAAAATTGCCCAAATTTTAAGCTCTTCTTGTAAAATTGCGACTGTTATTGAATAAAATTCCAACTTTTATCAAAATATTGCACAAATGTTCAGTTTTTCTTGGAAAATTTTGACTCGCGTTGAGTAAAATGACGACTTTATAATACTGCCAAAAAGTTTTTCTTGTGAAATTGTGACCTTTGTCTTGTGAAATTCCAACTCATTTTTCACAACAAGCTTTTTTATATTAGTATGTACTGTATATATTATTAATGTTGGAAATACAAATCTTTATATATCTAGAAAGGGTGTTCCTAAAGAGGTAATTTTGCCATGTAAAATTCCGATTATTATTATACTATTGCCAACATTTTAAAATTGTGACTTTTGTCAAGTAAAATGATGACTCTTTTCATACAATTGCCCAAATTTTAAGCTCTTCTTGTAAAATTGCGACTGTTATTGAATAAAATTCCAACTTTTATCAAAATATTGCACAAATGTTCAGTTTTTCTTGGAAAGTTTTGACTCCCGTTGAGTAAAATGACGACTTTATGATACTGCCAAAAAGTTTTTCTTGTGAAATTGTGACCTTTTTCTTGTGAAATTCCAACTCATTTTTCACAACAAGCTTTTTTATATTATTATGTACTGTATATATTATTAATGTTGGAAATACAAATCTTTATATATCTAGAAAGGGTGTTCCTAAAGAGGTAGGCATCATTGGGAGGTCTCAAGAAGGTAAGAAATACAATCTGTGTGTGTGTGTGTGTGTGTGTGTGTGTGTGTGTGTTCTTGTATTTCTACCCTTCTTGAGACATGATGAAGGAAAAGTATCTTCCATATGAGGAGGTGTGAACAAGTGATGACATAAATCATGGTCCCAATAACATTGCATCTAATAGACAATGTCTCATTAGCACCCCTGCTGGTCAAAATGAGGGTGGTCCCAAAAAGGAGGGATTTTTCTAATTGACTGTGTGTCGCTTTTAAAAGTGCTCCCCCTCTGGCCAACATATGTAATAACAAGTGTGTGTGTAAGAAATTGGAATGCGCCCCCTTTGGCCAAAATTAATTACAAAAATAAATATATGTGCATAGAGAAATACTGTAATAACTTGTAGTAAATAATGAAGATTAAAAACCAATTACAAACAAAAATAAATAAATAAACTAAAAGCAGTCTTTTTCTCACAATGACCACTTTCTTCTTATAAAATTGGGGACAATTTCTAATGTTCTTTCTGTTTCTGTAATATTGCAATATTTCCTCGTCAAATTCTTACTTTTTCATGTAAAATTATTTTTTTATGAAAAATTATTAATTTTTAAAGCAAAATGGTGACATTTGTCATATAAAATGCTCACTAATATCACGATATTGACAATTTTTTTGTTGTACTTGGAAAATGGTGTCATTTTTTTTTAGTAAAATTATGACTTTTGTCATAATTTTGCCATGTAAAATTCCGATTATTATTATAATATTGCCAACATTTTAAAATTGTGACTTTTGTCAAGTAAAATGATGACTCTTTTCACAAAATTGCCCAAAATTTTAAGCTCTTCTTGTAAAATTGCGACTGTTATTGAATAAAATTCCAACTTTTATCAAAATATTGCACAAATGTTCAGTTTTTCTTGGAAAATTTTGAGTAAAATTACGACTTTATAAAACTGCCAAAAAGTTTTTCTTGTGAAATTGTGACCTTTTTCTTGTGAAATTCCAACTCATTTTACACAACAATCTTTTTTATATTAGTATGTACTGTATATATTATTAATGTTGGAAATACAAATCTTTATATATCTAGAAAGGGTGGTCCTAAAGAGGTAATTTTGCCATGTAAAATTCCGATTATTATTATAATATTGCCAACATTTTAAAATTGTGACTTTTGTCAAGTAAAATGATGACTCTTTTCATAAAATTGCCCAAATTTTAAGCTCTTCTTGTAAAATTGTGACTGTTATTGAATAAAATTCCAACTTTTATCAAAATATTGCACAAATGTTCAGTTTTTCTTGGAAAATTTTGAGTAAAATCACGACTTTATAATACTGCCAAAAAGTTTTTCTTGTGAAATTGTGACCTTTTTCTTGTGAAATTCCAACTCATTTTTCACAACAAGCTTTTTTATATTAGTATGTACTGTATATATTATTAATGTTGGAAATACAAATCTTTATATATCTAGAAAGGGTGTTCCTAAAGAGGTAATTTTGCCATGTAAAATTCCAATTATTATTATACTATTGCCAACATTTTAAAATTGTGACTTTTGTCAAGTAAAATGATGACTCTTTTCATAAAATTGCCCACATTTTAAGCTCTTCTTGTAAAATTGCGACTGTTATTGAATAAAATTCCAACTTTTATCAAAATATTGCACAAATGTTCAGTTTTTCTTGGACAATTTTGACTTGCATTGAGTAAAATTAATAATGCCAAAAAGTTTTTCTTGTGAAATTGTGACCTTTTTCTTGTGAAATTCCAACTCATTTTTCACAACAAGCTTTTTTATATTAGTATGTACTGTATATATTATTAATGTTGGAAATACAAATCTTTATATATCTAGAAAGGGTGGTCCTAAAGAGGTAATTTTGCCATGTAAAATTCCGATTATTATTATAAAATTGCCAACATTTTAAAATTGTGACTTTTGTCAAGTAAAATGATGACTCTTTTCATAAAATTGCCCAAATTTTAAGCTCTTCTTGTAAAATTGCGACTGTTATTGAATAAAATTCCAACTTTTATCAAAATATTGCACAAATGTTCAGTTTTTCTTGGAAAATTTTGACTCGCGTCGAGTACAATTACGACTTTATAATACTGCCAAAAAGTTTTTCTTGTGAAATTGTGACCTTTGTCTTGTGAAATTCCAACTCATTTTTCACAACAAGCTTTTTTATATTAGTATGTACTGTATATATTATTAATGTTGGAAATACAAATCTTTATATATCTAGAAAGGGTGTTCCTAAAGAGGTAATTTTGCCATGTAAAATTCCGATTATTATTATAATATTGCCAACATTTTAAAATTGTGACTTTTGTCAAGTAAAATGATGACTCTTTTCATAAAATTGCCCGAATTTTAAGCTCTTCTTGTAAAATTGCGACTGTTATTGAATAAAATTCCAACTTTTATCAAAATATTGCACAAATGTTCAGTTTTTCTTGGAAAATTTTGAGTAAAATTACGACTTTATAAAACTGCCAAAAAGATTTTCTTGTGAAATTGTGACCTTTTTCTTGTGAAATTCCAACTCATTTTTCACAACAAGCTTTTTTATATTAGTATGTACTGTATATATTATTAATGTTGGAAATACAAATCTTTATATATCTAGAAAGGGTGTTCCTAAAGAGGTAGGCATCATTGGGAGGTCTCAAGAAGATAAGAAATACAATCTGGGTGTGTGTGTGTGTGTGTGTGTGTGTGTGTGTGTGTGTGTGTGTGTGTGTGTGTGTGTGTGTGTGTGTGTTCTTGTATTTCTACCCTTCTTGAGACATGAAGAAGGAAAAGTATCTTCCATATGAGGAGGTGTGAACAAGTGATGACATAAATCATGGTCCCAATAACATTGCATCTAATAGACAATGTCTCATTAGCACCCCTGCTGGTCAAAATGAGGGTGGTCCCAAAAAGGAGGGATTTTTCTAATTGACTGTGTGTCGCTTTTAAAAGTGCTCCCCCTCTGGCCAACATATGTAATAACAAGTGTGTGTGTAAGAAATTGGAATGCGCCCCCTTTGGCCAAAATTAATTACAAAAAATATATATATGTGTATAGAGACATACTGTAATAACTTAATGAAGATTAAAAAACAATTACAAACAAAAATATAAAAATAAACTAAAAGCAGTCTTTTTCTCACAATGACCACTTTCTTCTTATAAAATTGGGGACAATTTCTCATATTCTTTCTGTTTCTGTAATATTGCAATATTTACTCGTCAAATTCTTACTTTTTCATGTAAAATTATTTTTTTAATGAAAAATTATTAATTTTTAAAGCAAAATGGTGACATTTGTCATATAAAATGCTCACTAATATCACGATATTGACAATTTTTTTGTTGTACTTGGAAAATGGTGTCATTTTTTTTTTAAGTAAAATTATGACTTTTGTCATAATTTTGCCATGTAAAATTCCAATTATTATTATAATATTGCCAACATTTTAAAATTGTGACTTTTGTCAAGTAAAATGATGACTCTTTTCATAAAATTGCCCAAATTTTAAGCTCTTCTTGTAAAATTGCGACTGTTATTGAATAAAATTCCAACTTTTATCAAAATATTGCACAAATGTTCAGTTTTTCTTGGAAAATTTTGAGTAAAATTACGACTTTATAAAACTGCCAAAAAGTTTTTCTTGTGAAATTGTGACCTTTTTCTTGTGAAATTCCAACTCATTTTTCACAACAAGCTTTTTTATATTAGTATGTGCTGTATATATTATTAATGTTGGAAATACAAAACTATATATATCTAGAAAGGGTGTTCCTAAAGAGGTAATTTTGCCATGTAAAATTCCGATTATTATTATAACATTGCCAACATTTTAAAATTGTGACTTTTGTCAAGTAAAATGAGGACTCTTTTCATAAAATTGCCCAAATTTTAAGCTCTTCTTGTAAAATTGCGACTGCTATTGAATAAAATTCCAACCTTTATCAAAATATTGCACAAATGTTC
>NC_084560.2:45350420-45382920 GCF_033978685.3 Nerophis lumbriciformis
CTAAGTCTCCCAGAACTTTTGTCCAGTGTAAGTGTCCCAATACTTTTGTCCAGTATGCGTCCAAGTGTCCCAATACTTTTGTCAAGTTGTAGTCCTAAGTGTCCCAATACTTTTGTCCATTGTAAGTGTCCCAATACTTTTGTCCAGTGGTAGTCATAAGTGTCCCAATACTTTTGTCAAGTTGTAGTCACAAGTGTCCCAATACTTTTGTCCAGTTGTAGTTGTAAGTGTCCCGATACTTTTGTCCAGTTGTTATCCTAAGTGTCCCAATACTTTTGTCCAGTTTTAGTCCTAAGTGTCCCAATACTTTTGTCCAGTTGTAGTTGTAAGTGTCCCGATACTTTTGTCCAGTTGTTATCCTAAGTGTCCCAATACTTTTGTCCAGTTTTAGTCCTAAGTGTCCCAATACTTGTGTCCAGTGGTATTCATAAGTGTCCCAATACTTTTGTCAAGTTGTAGTCCTAAGTCTCCCAATACTTTTGTCAAGTTTTAGTCCCAAGTGTCCCAATACTATATCCAGTTGTAGTCCTAAGTGTCCCAATACTTTTGTCCAGTGGTAGTCCTAAGTATCCCAATACTTTTGTCAAGTTTTAGTCCCAAGTGGCCCAATACTTTAGTCAAGTTTTAGTCGTAAGTGTCGCAATACTTTTGTCCAGTTTTCGTCCTAAGTGTCCCAATACTTTTGTCTAGTGGTAGTCATAAGTGTCCCAAAACTTTTGTCTACTTTTAGTCCGAATTGTCCCAATACTTTTGTCTAGTGTACCTACCTTGTCTGCATTGTGTGGGCACGCTGGTGCTTCCTGCTTTTAAGCAGCCATCTTAAAAAAACAGCAGCATCAGCGCAGCGGGTCTTTGAAGGGTCATAAAATCAAAACCGGAGCAGGTATTAAAACGCTGTTCTGCTATTTTATACATGTTAGTTTGAAGCCGAGACGACAAACACGCTCAGAGGAGATAGATTTTGAAGAAAGGTGACCGTTTTTTACAAAAATTTTGTTTTGAAGGGGGAATAGCAAACTTCCTGTTGATTTTTGCTGAGGGTTGTCAATTTATGAAATGTAGGCCTAAGTGAGACCTACATAGAGGTTTTTGTTTCATGTCTCTCCGACCTTCCCAGTGGGAGTTACAGGCAGTTTTGTCAGTTTTTTCATCCGAGGAGCAGTTTTTTGTGCGTTTTATTAAAAAATTGCGCTAGAGCACAATTTTGAGATTTGGGGTTAGGTTTTTTTTATTAGATCACAATTTTTGCCAGTCCTGATGTGTGCGTTCAGTTTGGTGAGCATGTTAAGGGGGTCAAATTACAGCTCAAAGAGGCAAAAGTGACTGTTTTTAGTACTTTTTTGTCTTGAAGGGGGAATTGCCAACTTCCTGTTGATTTTAGCCCGAGAATGTACTATTATGAAATGTAGGTCTAAGTCAGACCTACATAGAGGTTTTTGTTTCATGTCTCTCCAACCTTCCTAGTGGGAGTTACAGGCAGTCTAGTTTTGTTTTTTTCCTAGGGGGCGCTAGAGCGCAATTTTGAGTTTTGTGGTTCGGTTTTTTTTTAAAAAAGGCAATTTGTGGGTCAAATATGGTGAGTTTTGAAGCATGTTAAGTGGGTCAAATTACAGTTTAATGTGGCGGCGGAAGAATAAAGAATAAAGAATAAAACCTTACAAATTCAATAGGTCCTTATGTCCCATTGCATAAGGACTCCCTGTGGGAGTCCTTATGCAATGGGCCATGCGGGCCCTAAATATGTACTCATATAGTAGTACAGTTGGCACAGTACAGTAAACTGACAGTTAATATTTAAACATTTAACATGTGACATTTCTGACAATTTTGAACAGAAATAGTTCATGCACATTCAGATAAATTCTTCAAAATTACAATTAAAAAAAAAATTGGCCGGGGGCCGGGCTGTATATATATATATATATATATATATATATATATATATATATATATATATATATATATATATATATATATATATATATATATATATATATATATATATATATTCCTTGCACACTAATTGACTGAAAGAGCACGCACTTGGCGTGATGATGTCATGTTATCCATGGAAAAATGCATTTTTAGACAATATGATTTGCCTGAGCGGCTAGGAGACCCCGAGAGTAACAAGCGCTTGCCTTGTTGCCTTTCCATTAAGAACAATAAATTAGTTTTTAGTATAAGTTTGCTGGTTTCAAGAAATGTAATATCATTATGTCAAGATAATGGCACTAGCATTTACTTCATTTAAGAATTTTTTTCAACATACTGAGAAAAAAGGTCTCATATTTGTTTTTTCTACAAAGAAAAGTGCACTTGTTATTAGTGAGAATATACTTATTTTAAGCTATTTTGGGGTTCATTGAGGTTAGCTAATTAGGGCCCGCATGGCCCATTGCATAAGGACTCCTTATGCAATGGGACATAAGGACCTATTGTATTTGTAAGGTTTTATTATTCTTTATTCTTCCGCCGCCACAACAAACTGTAATTTGACCCACTTAACATGCTTCAAAACTCACCATATTTGACCCACACATCAGGACCTGCGAAAATTACCTTTTTTTTTAAAAAACCGAACCCCAAAACTCAAAATTGCGCTCTAGCGCCGCCTAGGAAAAAAAAAAACTACACTGCCTATATCTCCCACTAGGAAGATCGGAGAGACATGAAACAAAAACCTGTATGTAGGTCTGACTTAGACCTAGTTTTCATAATTGTATATTATCGGGCAGAAATCAACAGGAAGTTGGCAATTCCCCCTTCAAGACAAAAAAGTACTAAAAACACTTTTGCCTCTTTGAGCTGTAATTTGACCCCCTTAACACGCTTCAAAACTCACCAAATTTGACACACACATCAGGACTGGCAAAAACCCCTAACCCCAAATTTAAAAATTGCGCTCTAGAGCAATTTTTGAATAAAACCGAGAAAAAAACTGCTCCTCGGAAGAAAAAAATGACAAAACTGCCTGTAACTCCCACTGGGAAGGTCGGAGAGACATGAAACTAAAACCTTTCCGTAGGTCTCACTTAGACCTACATTTCATAAATTGACAACCCCCAGCAAAAATCTACAGGAAGTTTGCTATTCCCCCTTCAACACAACATTTTTGTAAAAACCGGTCACCTTCCTTCAAAAACTATCCCCTCTGAGCGCATTTGTCGTTTCGGCTTCAAACTAACACAGGAGAGAGATTAAACCCTTGTGTATAAAATAACAGAACAGCGTTTTAATACCTGCTCCGGTTTTGATTTTATGACCCTTCAAAGACCCGCTGCGCTGATGCTGCTGCGCTGCTGTTTTTTAAGATGGCTGCTTAAAAGCAGGATGCACCAGCGTGTCCACACAATGCAGACAAGGTAGGTACACTAGACAAAAGTATTGGGACACTTATGACTACCACCGGACAAAAGTATTGGGACACTTAGGCCGAAAACTGGACAAAAGTATTGGGACACTTAGGCCGAAAACTGGACAAAAGTATTGGGACACTTGGGACTACAACTTGACAAAAGTATTGGGACACTTAGGACTACAACTTGCCAAACGTATTGGGGCACTTGGGACTAAAACTGGACAAAAGTATTGGGACACTTAGGACTAACACCTGCCAAATACGCGGGCCCGACCAACGCTGCTTGCAGCTTTAATTATTATTCTTTCTTATTCCGCAGCTTTGCGCGGTACTTTGACCCCCTTAACATGCTTCAAAACTCACCAAATTTGACGCACACATAAATAACCTCGAACAAAACTCTTTGGTAAAAAAACCAAACCCCATAACTCAAAATTGCGCTCTAGCGCCCCCTACAAAGTAAACTTTTTCTAACTCCCAGTACGAATGTCGTAGAGACATGAAACAAAAACCTCTACGTAGGTCTTACTTAGACTTAAATGTTATTAATTTATTTCCTCGGCCAAAAATCTACAGGAAGTTTGCTATTCCCCCTTCAACACTAAATTTTAGTAAAATCAGTCACTTTTGCCTTTTTGAGCTTTAATTTGACCCCCTTAACACGCTTCAAAACTCACCAAACTGAACGCACACATCAGGACTGGCAAACATTGCGATCTAAAAAAAACAACCTAACCCCAAATTTTAAAATTGAGCTCTAGAGCAATTTTTGAATAAAACCGAGAAAAAACTGCTCCTCGGAAGAAAAAAATGACAAAACTGCCTGTAACTCGGAGAGACATGAAACTAAAACCTCTCCGTAGGTCTCACTTAGACCTACATTTCATAAATTGACAACCCCCAGCAAAAATCTACAGGAAGTTTGCTATTCCCCCTTCAACACAACATTTTTGTAAAAACCGGTCACCTTTCTTCAAAAACTATCTCCTCTGAGCGCGTTTGTCGTTTCGGCTTCAAACTAACACAGGAGAGAGATTGAACCCTTGTGATTAAAACTACAGAAGCGCGTTTTTATAACTGCTCCGGTTTTGATTGTATGAGCCTTCGAAGAACCGCTGCGCTGATGCTGCTGCGCTGCTTTTTTTTTAAGATGGCTGCTTAAAAGCAGGAAGCACCAGCGTGCCCACACAATGCAGACAAGGTAGGTACACTAGACAAAAGTCTTGGGACACTTCGGACTAAAAGTAGACAAAAGTATTGGGACACTTATGACTATCACCGGAGAAAAGTATTGGGACACTTATGACGAACACTGGACAAAAGCATTGGGACACTTACACTGGACAAAAGTATTGGGACACTTAGGACTACCACTGGACAAAAGTATTGAGACACCTACACTGGACAAAAGTATTGGGACACTTAGGACTACAACTTGACAAAAGTATTGGCACACTTGGGACTAAAACTGGACAAAAGTATTGGGACACTTGGGACTACCACTGGACAAAAGTATTGGGACACTTACACTGGACAAAAGTATTGGGACACTTAGGACTAAAACTGGACAAATGTTTTGGGACACTTAGGACCAGAAATTGACTAAAGTATTGGGACACTTAGGACTACAACTTGACATATGTATTTGGCCACTTGGGACTAAAACTAGACAAAAGTATTGGGACACTTAGGACTACAACTTGACAAAAGTATTGGGCCACTTGGGACTAAAACTTGACAAAAGTATTGGGACACTTGACTAAAACTTGACATAAGTATTGGGACACTTCGGATTACCACTGGACAAAAGTATTGGGACACTTAGGACTAAAACTGGACAAAAGTATTGGGACACTTACGACGAATACTGGACAAAAGTATTGGGACACTTCGCACTAAAAGTAGACTAAAATATTGGGACACTTAGGACTACCACTGGACAAAAGTATTGGGACACTTACACTAGACAAAAGTATTGGGACACTTGGGACTAAAACTTGACAAAAGTATTGGGACACTTAAGACTAGCACCTGCCAAATATGCGGGCCCGACCAATGCTGCTTGCAGCTTTAATTTTACTTGTTTCGGAAAGTCTTGACAAGCCAAATTTTCTTGTTCTATTGGCAGATAATTTTGCTAAGTTCAAGTAAAATACCCCTAATTCTTGTATTTTCTTCTCTTGTCTTTGAACACTGACTTTTTGCAGTGCACTGACGAACATTTCAACACACAACTTCCTTTAACGGACGTGCAGTGCACTGATGCCGACTGTCACCAAATCCTCACTAGCATCATAACTCGTAGCTCGCTCAAAACACAAAGCGGTGTGAGAACATATTTGGCAACTTTTTCCTTGGGCATTGTTTGTCTAAAAATAGCGGCCAAATAGGCACGGCGGGCCCTTGTGTGGGCCTGTCAGCGAGGGGCACGACTGTCGGGAGGCCCCCGTTGAGTCACGACCACACGTCTACGGCCATGAGGAAGTCGGAGAGCTTCCTCTGCCTCGCCGCCGGACTTGTTTTGAACAAACGGCGGTTGCGGTTCATTAGCAGCGAGAATGTGACGGCCGCATTCATTGGCGCTAGCAAAACAATCCCGCCCATTTCCCCGAATGGTACCATGCTGCGTTATCTTGATTTCTGCTGGACAGTTACTAAGAACCCTTGCGCTACACCCTACAAACAGTCAAGATGGGCGGGAAACAGTATATTGCAGCCCCCTGTGATAACGATATAGTATTTGCAGCAATCATGACAGTACATCGTCATCACTTTAAAGTGACACATAACAGACCTTTAAATGTATATGATTATTTTGCACATACAAAGTGATATACAGTATTGCTCTATCGATATTTTGTAGGAAATTCGAACTGCATTGCCTTATACCAGGGGTCGGCAACCCGCGGCTCCGGAGCCGCATGCGGCTCTTTGATCACTCTGATGCGGCTCAGCAGCTTACCGTATTTTCCGCACTATTAGCCGCACCTAAAAACCACAAATTTACTCAAAAGCTGACAGTGCGGCTTATAACCCGGTGCGCTTTATATATGGATTAATATTAAGATTCATTTTCATAAAGTTTAGGTCTCGCAACTACGGTAAACAGCCGCCATCTTTTTTCCCGGTAGAAGAGGAAGCGCTTCTTCTTCTACGCAAGCAACCGCCAAGGTAAGCACCCGCCCCCATAGAACAGGAAGCGCTTCTTCTTCTACTGTAAGCAACCACCCGCCCGCGTAGAAGAAGAAGAAGAAGCACGCGGATATTATGTTTCATTTCCTTTGTGTGTTTACATCTGTAAAGACCACAAAATGGCTCCTACTAAGCGACAGGTTTCCGGTTCATGAAAAGACGCAATCTCTCCATCCGCACACGGACTACTATTTCACAGCAACTGCCTAAAGACTTTCAAGAAAAGCTGGCTACTTTCCGTGCATATTGTAAAAACAAGATAGCTGAAAAAAAGATCCGGCCAGAGAACATTATCAACATGGACGAGGTTCCACTGACTTTTGATATTCCTGTGAACCGCACTGTGGATACAACGGGAGCACGTACGGTGAATATTCGCACCACAGGGAATGAGAAGTCATCCTTCACTGTGGTTCTAGCTTGCCATGCTAATGGCCAGAAACTTCCACCCATGGTGATATTCAAAAGGAAGACCTTGCCAAAAGAGACCTTTCCAGCCGGCGTCATCATAAAAGCTAACTCGAAGGGATGGATGGATGAAGAAAAGGTGAGCGAGTGGTTAAGGGAAGTTTACGCGAAGAGGCCGGGTGGTTTTTTTCACGCAGCTCCGTCCATGTTGATATACGACTCCATGCGCACCCACATCACGCTGGTTTTTAATATATTATTAAAGTTTGACTGACCTATCTGACTGTTTTTTTGACATTCCCTTTAGCGCAGTTAGATGCGGCTTATAACACGGGGCGGCTTATAGGTGGACAAAGTTTTGAAATATGCCGTTCATTGAAGGCGCGGCTTATAACCCAGGGCGGCTTATGGTGCGGAAAATACGGTACTTGCTGAACCCCCCAATTTTCCCGTGAGACTTCCGGATTTCAGTGCCTCTCGCAGAAAACTCCCGGGATTAATATTCACCGATTTTCACCCTTACAGCTATAATAAGGGCGTGCCATGATGGTACAACATTTGGCGCCCTCTACAATCTGTATTAACAGCGTGCCAGCCCCAACACTTTTTATACAATATACATCTTCTGCTTGCACACGTACGTGACAGCAAGGCATACTTGGTCAACAGCCACACAGGTTACACTGACGGTGGTCATATAAAACAACTTTAACACTCTTACTAATAATGCGCCACACTTTGAACCAAAACCAAACAAGAATTAAAGCTGCAAGCAGCGTTGGTCGGGCCCGCGTATTTGGCAGGTGCTAGTCCTAAGTGTCCCAATACTTAAATCAAGTTGTAGTCCGAATTGTCCCAATACTTTTGTGTAGTGTACCTACCTTGTCTGCATTGTGTGGGCACGCTGGTGCTTCCTGCTTTTAAGCAGCCATCTTAAAAAAACAGCAGCGCAGCAGCATCAGCGCAGCGGGGCTTTGAAGGGTCATAAAATCAAAACCGGAGCAGGTATTAAAACGCGCTTCTGTAGTTTTAATCACAAGGGTTCAATCTCTCTCCTGTGTTAGTTTGAAGCCGAAACGACAAACGCGCTCAGAGGAGATAGTTTTTGAAGAAAGGTGACCGGTTTTTACAAAAAAGTTGTTTTGAAGGGGGAATAGCAAACTTCCTGTTGATTTTTGCTGGGGGTTGTCAATTTATGAAATGTAGGTCTAAGTGAGACCTAGGTTTTTGTTTCATGTCTCTCCGACCTTCCCAGTGGGAGTTACAGGCAGTTTTGTCATTTTTTTCTTCCGAGGAGCAGTTTTTTCTCCGTTTTATTCAAAAATTGCTCTAGAGCGCAATTTTTAAATTTGGGGTTAGGTTTTTTTATTTTATCGCAATTTTTGCCAGTCCTGATGTGTGTGTTCAGTTCGGTGAGTTTTGAAGCGTGTTAAAGGGGTCAAATTACAGCTCAAAGAGGCAAAAGTGACTGTTTTTAGTACTTTTTTGTCTTGAAGGGGGAATTGCCAACTTCCTGTTGATTTCTGCCCGATAATATATAATTATGAAAACTAGGTCTAAGTCAGACCTACATACAGGTTTTTGTTTCATGTCTCTCCGATCTTTCTAGTGGGAGATATAGGCAGTCTAGTTTTTTTTTCCTAGGGGGCGCTAGAGCGCAATTTTGAGTTTTGGGGTTCGGTTTTTTTTTTAAAAAGGTAATTTTCGCAGGTCCTGATGTGTGGGTCAAATATGGTGAGTTTTGAAGCATGTTAAGTGGGTCAAATTACAGTTTGTTGTGGCGGCGGAAGAATAAAGAATAATAAAACCTTACAAACACAATAGGTCCTTATGTCCCATTGTATAAGGACTCCCTTTGGGAGTCCTTATACAATGGGCCATGCGGGCCCTAATGACAAACACATTTCGGGAGAACATCTGCACCTTAACACAACATAAACACAACAGAACAAACACCCAGAATCCCATGCAGCCCTGACTCTTCCGGGATACATTATACACCTCTGCTACCACCAAACCCCGCCCCCACTCCAACCCTGCTCCCTCACACATCAACCCCCCCCCCCATGTGCGTCGGTTGAAGTGGGCGGGGTTTGGTAGCGGGGGTATATAATGTATCCCGGAAGAGTTAGGGCTGCATGGGATTCTGGGTACTTGTCCTGTTGTGTTTATGTTGTGTTACTGTGCAGACATACTTGCCAACCCTCCCGGATTTTCCGGGAGACTCCCGAAATTCAGCGCCTCTCCCGAAAACCTCCCGGGAATAAATTTTCTCCCGAAAATCTCCCGAAATTCAGGCGGACTCAGATCCATGAGGACCTGAGTCCGCTAACCCGCAATATAAACAGCATACCTGCCCAATCACGTTATAACTGTAGAATGATGGAGGGCGAGTTCTTGGTTTCTTATGTGGGTTTATTGTTAGGCAGTTTCATTAACGTCCTCCCAGCGCGGCAACAACACACAACAACAGCAGTCACGTCTTTGTATACCGTAAGGCAGGTCGTCTGCCGTAAACAGCAATGTTGTGACACTCTTAAACAGGACAATACTGCCATCTAGTGCATTTGATGAAAGCACTTTTGTGCGTGCCACACAGCAATGCATCATCAGAGAGGGTGTTCAGCATGGTTCGAAAAATAGTGACAGAGAATAGAACAAGGATGGACAATTCAACCCTTAACTCAACAATGAGGGGATGCGTGTTATGTGTGTGTATATGTGTAAATAAATGAACACTGAAATTCAAGTATTTATTTTATATATATATATATATATATATATATATATATATATATATATATATATATATATATATATATATATATATATATATATATGTATGTGTGGGAAAAAAATCACAAGACTATTTCATCTCTACAGGCCTGTTTCATGAGGGGGGTTCCCTCAATCATCAGGAGATTTTAATGGGAGCATTCGCATACCATGGTTTATATAGGGCACAGAGTGGGTGGGTACAGGCTGGCGTAGGGGCGTGGTGATTGGCTCATGTGTTACCTAGGAGGTGTTTCCGTCTGTGGCGGCATGCTGTTACAATTTCGCTGCGCTTGTTGAGGGATGACAGGTCTGGACGGTAAATAATAAACAGTTTCTCTTTCAAGCATAGGTTGCATCTTTTATTACCACTATTGTAAGGTGTGCTGGATGCAAGAATTTGCCATGTTATTGAATATTCAACATTATTGTCTTTGAGGTCCCAAATGTGTTTGCTGAGTTCTGTGGTATTCCGCAGGTTTTGGTTCCTGAAAGAAGCCTTGTGATTGTTCCATCTGGTTTTAAACTCTCCCTCGGTTAATCCTACATATGTGTCGGATGTGTTAATGTCCTTGCGTGTTACCTTAGATTGGTAAACAACTGATGTTTGTAACTACGGGGGGGTGCTTACCTATGCTTGAAAGAGAAACTGTTTATTATATACCGTCCAGACCTGTCATCCCTCAACAAGCGCAGCGAAATTGTATCAGCATGCCGCCACAGACGGAAACACCTCCTAGGTAACACATGAGCCAATCACCACGCCCCTACGCCAGCCTGTACCTACCCACTCTGTGCCCTATATAAACCATGGTATGTGAATGCTTCCATTAAAATCTCCTGATGATTGAGGGAACCCCTCATGAAACAGGCCTGTAGAGATGAAGTAGTCTTGTGATTTTTTTTCCCACACATACATATATATATATAAATATATATATATGTATGAAATACTTGACTTGGTGAATTCCAGCTGTCAATATACTCCTCCCCTCTTAACCACGCCCCCACCCCCCACCTCCCGAAATCGGAAGTCTCAAGGTTGGCAAGTATGGGGGAAAAACATATATTTTTTGTTTTAATATGGTTTCTGTAGGAGGACAAACATGACACAAACCTCCCTAATTGTTATAAATCACACTGTTTATATTAAACATGCTTCACTGATTCGAGTATTTGGCAAGCACCGTTTTGTCCTACTAATTTTGGCGGTCCGTGAACTCACCGTAGTTTGTTTACATGTATAACTTTCTCCGACTTTCTAGGACGTGTTTTATGCCACTTCTTTTTCTGTCTCATGTTGTCCACCAAACTTTTAACGTTGTGCGTGAATGCACAAAGGTGAGTTTTGTTGATGTTATTGACTTGTGTGGAGTGCTAATCGGGCATATTTGGTCACTGCATGACTGCAAGCTAATCGACGCTAACATGCTATTTAGGCTAGCTATATGTACATATTGCATCATTATGCCTCATTTGTAGCTATATTTGAGCTCATTTAGTTTCCTTTAAGTCATCTTAATTCAATTTATATCTCATGACACACTATCTGTATGTAATATGGCTTTTCATTTTGTGCGGCTCCAGACAAATTTGTTTTTGTATTTTTGGTCCAATATGGCTCTTTCAACATTTTGGGTTGCCGACCCCTGCCTTATACTAAAAGCTGCTTCTATTTTTTCTTTCTACAATCACAATACCTTACCAATTAATTATCAAACATAAATAAGTCAAAAGAGACGTTATCTCACTTTACACATGGAACAGGCTGAGAACAACACTCCTCATACGTTAAAGAAAACCAACTAAACCCAATGTTAGAATAATTATGTATATATTATTACACTAACTTTATGCTTAAGGGCCATTGCTAGGGGCGTAACCGTACGTTAAGGGCGTTCCCAGGCCAGCCGGGAGACATAGTCTTCCCAACGTGTCCTGGGTCTTCCCCGCGGCCTCCTACCGGTCGGACGTGCCCTAAACACCTCCCTAGGGAGGCGTTCGGGTGGCATCCTGACCAGATGCCCGAACCACCTCATCTGGCTCCTCTCCATGTGGAGGAGCAGCGGCTTTACTTTGAGCTCCCCCCGGATGGCAGAGCTTCTCACCCTATCTCTAAGGGAGAGCCCCGCCACCCGGCGGAGGAAACTCATTTCGGCCGCTTGTACCCGTGATCTTGTCCTTTCGGTCATAACCCAAAGCTCATGACCATAGGTGAGGATGGGAACGTAGATCGACCGGTAAATTGAGCGCTTTGCCTTCCGGCTCAGCTCCTTCTTCACCACAACGGATCGATACAGCGTCTGCATTACTGAAGACGCCGCACCGATCCGCCTGTCGATCTCACGATCCACTCTTCCCTCACTCGTGAACAAGACTCCGAGGTACTTGAACTCCTCCACTTGGGGCAAGATCTCCTCCCCAACCCGGAGATGGCACTCCACCCTTTTCCGGGAGAGAACCATGGACTCAGACTTGGAGGTGCTGATTCCCATCCCAGTCGCTTCACACTCGGCTGCGAACCGATCCAGTGAGAGCTGAAGATCTCAGGACCACATCATCTGCAAAAAGCAGAGACCTAATCCTGCAGCCACCAAACCAGATCCCCTCAACGCCCTGACTGCGCCTAGAAATTCTGTCCATAAAGGTTATGAACAGAATCGGTGACAAAGGGCAGCCTTGGCGGAGTCCAACCCTCACTGGAAACGTGTCCGACTTACTGCCGGCAATGCGGACCAAGCTCTGACACTGATCATACAGGGAGCGAACTGCCACAATAAGACAGTCCGATACCCCATACTCTCTGAGCACTCCCCACAGGACTTCCCGGGGTACACGGTCGAATACCTTCTCCAAGTCCACAAAGCACATGTAGACTGGTTGGGCAAATTCCCATGCACCCTCAAGGACCCTGCCGAGAGTATAGAGCTGGTCCACAGTTCCACGACCAGGACGAAAACCACACTGTTCCTCCTGAATCCGAGGTTGGACTATCCGGCGTAGCCTCCTCTCCAGTACACCTGAATAGACCTTACCGGGAAGGCTGATAGACCTAGTTTTTATTTATTCTATAATCATATATTGTGTCTAACTGGAGTTGTCGAGATTACCCCCTTCCCTCAGCGACAGATTCAGTGATGTAATAGGGCCCTTCCAAATAAATGGAGGAGGCGCGCGGGCTTGACTTTTAGAACGTAGTTTGGATCTGTAACGAGAATACAGCCCAAAACACGTGTCTCCTCGAGCCAAATTGAACTCTGTCTCTGCATGATTCATTGCTTCTTGTCTGATTATTAGATGTCATCAGTGTTTGAACCTGACACCCGACATGAGCAAACACGTAGCGACGGAGGCCAGAGAAACTCTTGAAACCTTAAACAGAAAAAACCCGCCGTCGCGCCCTTGCAGCCTCCGTCATGCAGTCCCTGTGGAGACCGTTGTGGCGACACCGGCACATATCTCGGGACACCAAGTTGAGGGTCTACAATTCCTCTGTCATCTCTGTCCTTCTGTACGGCTTGGAAACATGGCCGCTGAATAACATCCTAGCGGCCAGGCTAGATGGCTTTGATTCCAGAGCCCTCAGGAGGATAGAAGGCATCACGTGGAGCCAGCATGTCACCAACAAGACCTTAAGAGAGCTAACCCAACAGCTCCCAGCCTCTCGCCTCGCAGCAATGCGGCGAGTGCGCTGGTAAGGCCATGTCATCCGCCTGCCGGGGGAACACCCCACGCGCAAAATCCTGGACTTCAACCCACAGCGAGCTGGCTGGAGACGCCCTAGAGGCGCCCCCAGGACTCGCTGGCTGGATGTATTAGCCCAGGACCTTAAGGCCTGCAATGTGACTATGGCACAAGCTCAACACCTTGCCCACAATAGACCCAGATGGAGAGACCTGGTTGCTATGGTCGGCTCTACGCTCCCTGAAGTGCAAGAGGACTAAGTAAGTAAGTAAGTAAGTGTTTGAACCTGACACCCAACATGAGCAAACACGTAGCGACGGAGGCCAGAGAAACTCTTGAAACCTTAAACAGAAAAAATCCAGGAGCCACTGGGCGGCCATTTGGCTCAATCGGTTGGGTTGAGGTAGAGTGACGGAGTATAGATAGAGGGGTTGAGCGACCGAGGAAGGAACAACGTTAACTTAAATTGTGCAAAACTACCTCATATAGAATCAACTCTACTACCAAACAAACATTTACTAGAGCAAAATCTTTTCTGAATAAATGGAACTAAAAAGTGTATCCGGTAAGAAGACCTAATCCACTACCACAAAATGAGTGCAGGTTTCCATGTTTGGGCACAGTGTGTGCGTATGTGTGTATGTGTGTATGTGTGTGTGCCAACGTGTAACATCCTGTGGTTACAAATGAAAATCAACTGAAACTATCTGAAAGAGCGGAAGTGATCACCAGGTGCCAAAATCAAAAGGTATCAACAACAGGGTTCTTTTTGTTGTACATTACTGTACATCCACATCTGACTCTGCCTCCTGGTAATATTTAGTAGGCTTTGGCACAACAAAGTAAGACTACTGACTAGGGATGTCCCGATCCAAGTTTTTGCACTTCCGATCCGATACCGATACTGACCGATACTGGCCTATCCGAGCATGTATTAAAGTTTAAAGTTATTTAGCCTACTTAGTTGTCAGAATCATGTTGAAAAGGGTTTTAGTACTCTTGATAACAACTAGCCAGCTGAATTAGGGGAGTTTGAATAATACACAATGGTTGGTAACAAGAAACTGACCTGTTTATTCAAGGATAAACACAAAATAGACAAAATTATACATGACATCATTGAACTAGGGCTGGGCGATATGGCCTTTTTTTAATATTGCGATATTTTAAGGCCATATTGCGATACACGATACATATCTCGATATTTTGCCTTAGCCTTGAATGAACACTTGATGCATATAATCACAGCAGTATGATGATTCTATGTGTTTTGATTGATTGATTGATTGAGACTTTTATTAGTAGGTTGCACAGTGAAGTACATATTCCGTACAATTGACCACTAAATGGTAACACCCCAATAAGTTTTTCAACTTCTTTAAGTCGGGGTCCACTTAAATTGATTCATGATACAGATATATACTGTCAGATATATACTATCATCATAATACAGTCATCACACAAGATAATCACATTGAATTATTGACATTATTTATAATCCAGGGTGTGGAGGGTAAGTGTCAAAAAGACAGCCAAAAGAGTTTGATATAAGAATAAATCTAAAGTTAAAATATAGGGTAGAAATGCACCCATTTGCAGGAAATGTAGTCTTGATTTTCAACATTTTCTTTCAAGGCTTGCATGTCTACATTAAAACATTCTTCTTCATACTGCATTAATATATGCTACTTTTAAACTTTCTTGCAGAGAAGGAAATCACAACTAAATAGATCACACATTTTTTCAGACGGTGTTGATGTGGACATTTTTGCCTCAGCATTTTGATGGTGTGGGCGTGTGGCACCGAACGGAGATAAGCGTCTCGACAGACATTACAATATTTGAACAATGATGACGAAAATGGTTTTCTCTGTCGCGTCCGTGTGTCGAAAATTGTTATGCACTTATTTTTTTATTTGATTTTGTGCGTGGCATAGATTTGCCGTGCGCAGAGGACGCTTGAGCAGGCGCGCACCTTAGCGGCTGCGCTAGCATCACAGCTAACGTTAGCCATGCTGCTACCTCTCTGCTCGGGGAGGGCGTATACATATGTGACGTATGACGTGACAGTATGTGACGTGTGTAAGAAGGTGCGCTCGCTGTCTGTGAGAGGGAGACACAGGAAAGAGTGAGAAGAGCCTGTCGTGTAATGCCAGCAGCTAAAAGCAACTGCGTGAGATTCCACAGACCTGTGGACGTGTTGAAGGTGTGCTGGAAAATGTGGAACGGAAATTACGGAGCAGCAGAAAAGTGGAATGTATTATTTAAATCGGTGCGTTGGAAAACACGGACCGGAGTTTTTTTTTAAACTGGATCTGGATCGGCATTTTCCCATGCCTTGCCGATACGCATTTTTTGGCAAATATCGGCGGCCGATCCGATCCAAATATCGGATCGGGACATCCCTACTACTGACATATCATTGGTTATTGATTTGTTCTTGTAGAGCGCACACCTCTGCCAGGCCCTAAAACCCAGTTTTTAAAAAGTTTAACTTGCACCTGGCTCGCTGACAATAAACTATCCATACACTTGGGTAAAACGGAATCCATCCTATTTGGGTCCCAAATCAATCTAAAAAAAAAGTCAGTGACTTCACTATAAAAGTGGGTGACATTGTTATCACCAGGAAAGATGAGATCACCTACCTAGGTTCCATTCTAGAGGCTAATCTTTCCTGTGATAAAATGGCAACCAAGGTAATCAAAAAGGTCAACCAACGAACAAGATTTCTCTACAGAATCTCCTCTCTGGTCAATAAAAGCACCTTGAAGATTCTAGCGGGAACTCTCGTTCAACCCTTTTTCCATTACGCATGCACCTCCTGGTACCCTAGCACCTCCAAAACCCTCAAATCTAGACTCCAAACATCCCAGAACAAGCTAGTCAGATTACTTCTAGACCTCCACCCCAGCTCACACCTCACTCCTACCATCCATCCATCCATCCATCCATCTTCTTCCGCTTATCCGAGGTCGGGTCGCGGGGGCAGCAGCCTAAGCAGGGAAGCCCAGACTTCCCTCTCCCCAGCCACTTCGTCCAGCTCCTCCCGGGGGATCCCGAGGCGTTCCCAGGCCAGCCGGGAGACATAGTCTTCCCAACGTGTCCTGGGTCTTCCCCGTGGCTTCCTACCGGTCGGACGTGCCCTAAACACCTCCCGAGGGAGGCGATCGGGTGGCATCCTGACCAGATGCCCGAACCACCTCATCTGGCTCCTCTCCATGTGGAGGAGCAGCGGCTTTACTTTGAGCTCCCCCCGGATGACAGAGCTTCTCACCCTATCTCTAAGGGAGAGCCCTGCCACCCGGCGGAGGAAACTCATTTCGGCCGCTTGTACCCGTGATCTTGTCCTTTCGGTCATAACCCAAAGCTCATGACCATAGGTGAGGATGGGAACGTAGATCGACCGGTAAATTGAGAGCTTTGCCTTCCGGCTCAGCTCCTTCTTCACCACAACAGATCGATACAGCGTCCGCATTACTGAAGATGCCGCACCGATCCGCCTGTCAATCTCACGATCCACTCTTCCCTCACTCGTGAACAAGACTCCGAGGTACTTGAACTCCTCCACTTGGGGCAGGGTCTCCTCCCCAACCCGAAGATGGCATTGTGGCAATGGCAATGACGAATACAAATAAAGGACCCAGATTTCCCTCGCCCGGACGCGGGTCACCGGGGCCCCCCTCTGGAGCCAGGCCCGGAGGTGGGGCACGATGGCGAGCGCCTGGTGGCCTGTCCCAATGGGGCCCGGCCGGGCACAGCCCGAAGAGCCAACGTGGGTCCCCCCTCCAATGGGCTCACCACCCATAGCAGGGGCCATAGAGGTCGGGTGCAGTGTGAGCTGGGCGGCAGCCAACGGCAGGGCACTTGGCGGTCCAATCCTCGGCTACAGAAGCTAGCTCTTGGTACGTGGAACGTCACCTCACTCCTACCCACTTCTCCAAAGTGGGCTGGCTCAGGGTGGAGGACAGAGTAAAACAACTTGCACTGAGCCTGGTCTATAAAATCCGCTACACCTCCCTGATACCGAAGTACATGTCAAACTACTTCCTTAACGTAAATGACCGCCATAACCACAACACCAGGGGGAGCTCCACTAACCACGTTAAAACCCAGATTCCGATCTAACAAAGGTCTTAACTCATTCTCCTTCTATGCCACATCAATATGGAATGCACTCCCAACAGGTGTAAAAGAAAGGGCATCTCTATCCTCCTTCAAAACCGCACTAAAAGAACACCTCCAGTCAACTTCAACCCTTGACTAACACCCTCCCTTCCACATCCCACCTCCCCGGATTGTAAATAACCAAATGTAAATAATCAAATGTAGATACTTGTTCTTATGCTTTCTGAACTCACTATGTTCTCTGCTCGCTGTACATATCCTACCAAGTCAGTCCTACACTGTTTCAATGTCCATTTCTCTGTTGATGCAATTGTTGATGACTGAAGTGCTGATATCAACCAAACCCTCCTCATTCCACCCCCCGGATTGTAAGTATTTAAATAATGTAAATAATTCAATGTATATACTCTGATGATTAACTTGTGTGATGACTGTATTATAGAGATGCGCGGATAGGCAATTATTTCATCCGCAACCGCATCACAAAAGTCGTCAACCATCCGCATCCACCCGAAATAACATTTAATCAAAACCGCATCCGCCTGCACCCGCCCGTTGTTATATATCTAATATAGACGATGCAAGGCATTAGTGAGGTTATAAAGCTTTTGCCTGTTAAAGAAAGGAGACTGATCCAATGCAGCAGAGACATTCAATGCGTGCCACGCTGTCACGGCCCAGACGCACACCAGTGCGCAATCATCTGGGAGCCGCGCTGAGCGCACCTCCAAGCGCGTGGAGGTGCGATGTCCCTCGCACCCGCGGCGGCTCCACCCGGGCTCGCGCCCGAGGCTTCAGCGCGCACCGCGGCGGCCATCCTACTCGTCGCGGCCTAGCCCTCGCGGCTCTCGCTGCCGGCGACGGCCGGGTATGGGCCCGACGCTCCAGCGCCATCCATTTTCAGGGCTAGTTGATTCGGCAGGTGGGTTGTTACACACTCCTTAGCGGGTTCCGACTTCCATGGCCACCGTCCTAGTTGCTGTCTATATCAACCAACACCTTTTCTGGGGTCTGATGAGCGTCGGCATCGGGCGCCTTAACCCGGCGTTCGGTTCATCCCGCAGCGCCAGTTCTGCTTACCAAAAGTGGCCCACTCGGCTCACCAGGGTGAGCCCCACCCCTTTCGTGAGCGCACTGCGCGCGGAGTGACCCCTGTTACGCGCCCCCGGCAAGGGGGGTGGTGGGCAGGTAAGCTGCTTACCTGCTGCGCGTGACGCCGGCCGCGGCGAATGCGGACGAGGCGGGGTGTCGGTGCGGTGGGCGCGGTGGTGACCCTGGACGTGCGTCGGGCCCTTCTCGCGGATCGCCTCAGTTACGGCTCCCGGTGGGGCCCTCTCAGGGGAAGGGGCCTCGGTCCCGGACCCCGGCGAGGCATACCTTCTCCGCTCCGTAAAAGTGTCCATCTCTTTTTTTCTTTTTCTTCTGTTGTGGCATATGCTGCAGGTGCCTGCTCGTTTTTCGTATGTGGGTAACAACATTTAACTATGTATATATATTTCCCAATTGGTTTAACTGCCACCCGCCTGAATCTATTTAAAATCTAATTTTTTTTTATTTCAACCGCCCGACCCGACCCGCGGATAAAATCTTTTTTTTTTTTTATTTCAACCGCCCGACCCGCGGATAATCCGCGGTTGTGTCCGCAAACCGCGCATCTCTACTGTATTATGCTGATAGTATATATTTGTACCATGAATTGATTAACGTGGACCCCGACTTAAACAAGTTGAAAAACTTATTGGGGTGTTACCATTTAGTGGTCAATTGTACGGAATATGTACTGTACTGTGCAATCTACTAATAAAAGTCTCAATCAATCAATCAATCAACTTTGAAAGTAATTCTGAATCCGAACGGTGAACGGTAATCTAATCACTTGTTGATATATGTCCCTAACTAACACGCTAAATGACAGACAAACCCCAGCGAAAACTCAACCTCCCGGAAGAGGTAATGAATGAAGTGAATTTTGTAGATCAACAGCACTGATTGATGTGTGACAAGTGGCTACCGTATTTTTCGGGCTAAAATGCATAATAAAGAAGGAAAAAAACATATATAAGTCACACTGGAGTATAAGTCGCATTTTTTGGGGGAAATGTATTTGATAAAAGCCAACAGCAAGAATAGACATTTGAAAGGCAATTTAAAATAAATGAAGAATAGTGAACAACAGGCTGAATAAGTGTACGTTATATGAGGCATAAATAAGCAACTGGTATGTTAACGTAACATATTATGGTAAGAGTCATTCAAATAACTATAACATATAGAACATGCTATACGTTTACCAAACAATCTGTCACTCCTAATCGCTAAATCCCATGAAATCTTATACGTCTAGTCTCTTACGTGAATGAGATCAATAATATTATTTGATATTTTACGCTAATGTGTTAATCATTTCACCATACTTGCCAACCTTGAGACCTCCGATTTCGGGAGGTGGGGGGCGGGGGCGTGGTCGGGGGTGGGGCAGGGGGCGTGGTTGATATATATATATATATATATATATATATATATATATATATATATATATATAAAAGAAATACTTGACTTTCAGTGTTCATTTATTTACACATATACACACACATAACACTCATCTACTCATTGTTGAGCTAAGGGTTGAATTGTCCATCCTTGTTCTATTCTCTGTTACTATTTCAGAACACACACATTATACAAATATACATTATAAAATCAATAAGAAAACGGGAGCTCTAATTTGGGAGTCTGAATTAGGATCAGAAGTTCCTATATAAACATTGCGCACTCACGTCGCCTTTTTGTATTGATTACTGCAGCTGTGCACTGGATTCATTCACAAATACAAACTACAACTCACAAACACTTTAGAGTTAGGCTCCACCATCAGAATGTGTACTTAAACTTATAAAGATCACATGGATATTATTCAGTGAGTTGATTCACCAAAACTAACCTGTTATACAGGAGGAAAAAGCACACAGGACGTTTCAATTGTTCACAGACTGGTCGCTCTCATCAGAATGACAAGACACTTCCGGTCTGCAGGTAATAGCATCCAATTGGGAAGAAACGCCCTACTGCCCCCTACTGACCAATGTGAATACTGATAAATGTGTAATGACAGCTCCAAAAACGAATTCAAACCACAAAATAAACTAAATAAATCAACACAAAAATGTGAGACATTATGGGTGGGTCACATATGCATGTACAACAGGCTGTCAACACGTCACTCAGGTCCGCATGGAGCTGGAGGGGGCGTGGCCTCCAGCTCCGCCTGAATTTCGGGAGATTTTCGGGAGAAAATTTGTCCCGGGAGGTTTTCGGGAGAGGCGCTGAATTTCGGGAGTCTCCCGGAAAATCCGGGAGGGTTGGCAAGTATGCATTTCACACATAAGTCACTCCTGAGTATAAGTCACACCCCCGGCCAAACTATGAAAAAAAACTGCCACTTATAGTCCGAAAGAATACGGTAATTATAACTATGATCAAAAAATTCATTATTCAATGATTTTGAACATTTTAAGTATCGGTAATGGTATGAGGCAGCACGGTGGTACAAAGGGTTGGTGTGTGTGCTTCACAATACGAAGGTCCTGAGTTCGATTCTGTGTGGAGTTTGCATGTTCTCCCCGTGACTGCGTGGGTTCTACTCAAGCTTCCTCCCACCTCCAAAGACATGCACCTGGGGATAGTTTGACACTAAATGGTCCCTAGTGTCTGAATGTGAGTGTGAATGTTGTCTGTCTATCTGTGTTGGCCCTGTGATGAGGTGGCGACTTGTCCAGGGTGTACCCCGCCTTACGCCAGAATGCAGCTGGGATAGGCTCCAGCACCCCCCCCCGCCACCCCGAAAGGGACAAGTGGTAGACAATGGATGGATGGATAGTAGGGGTGTAACGGTACGTGTATTTGTATTGAACCGTTTCGGTAGAAGGTGTCCGGTTCGGTTCGGAGGTGTACCGAACGAGTTTCCACACGGACATATCAAGTAGCGTAACGCACGTTGTGTAAACAATGCACACCGAGGCACAACACATGGCATGCTAGCAGCTAACGGGCTAGGATAGACTGACCATACGTCCTCTTTTCACCGGACATGTCCTCTTTTGCGGAGCTGTCAGGGCGGAGTTTCTCAAATGCCTCAAATGTCCGGCATTTTGAGTTAGGGTTGCGTGTATTTTCATTGTACGTTCAGGGTTAAGAAGGGGTTAAAAACAAAACAAATTGTGCATGCAGCAGCATTGGTGAGGGAGGGGCAGAGACAGAGAAAGAGAGAGAGAGTTATGATAAACGCGCATGCGTCGCCAGTAGGGCTGCAACAACTAATCGATTAAATCGATTAAAATCGATAATAAAAATAGTTGCCGATTAATTTAGTCATCGATTCGTTGGATCTATGCTATGCATTTTTTTTTTTTTTTTTTTTTTTTTTTAAATAAACCTTTATTTATAAACTGCAACATTTACAAACAGCTGAGAAACAATAATCAAAATAGGTATGGTACCAGTATGCTGTTTTTTTTCCAATAAAATAGATAGAAATGTAGTTTGTCTCTTTTATCCGATTATTAATCGAAGTAATAATCGACAGATTAATCGATTATCAAATGTATCGTTAGTTGCAGCCCTCGTCGCCAGGCTCTGCTTTTTATCCATAGATTTATCACATTTAAATTTGTTATTATCTATAGCAGGGGTGTCAAAAGTGTGCCCCGGAGGCCATTTGCGGCCCACAGCTAATGTTTTAAAGGCCCACGGCACATTCTAAAAATACTATTCAAATAAACAAAAACATAACAAAAGTGAAATAAAAAAGCTTAAAGGTTAAATGTAATTTATAAAAAGTTGCAATGTTGACTAATAAAACAAAGCTGTTTTTTTTTTCTTTCAAACTGTCATTGCTCAAAACATAATATTGAATCAAAATCAATGTTATTATGAATTATTGACCTATCCAAGGTTCCCATTACTCCACATCAAATATTCCACTAAGAAAAATATTTTTGGTGGAAGATTTTGCAAATTTGGTAAATAAATAACCCCAAAATTTATATTTTGTTGTTTTCTTACTGAACCGAAAATTAACCGAACCGTGACCTCTAAACCGAGGTACGAACCGAACCGGAATTTTTGTGTACCGTTACACCCCTAATGGATGGGTATTGGCAGAGGTGGGTAGAGTAGCCAGAAATTGTACTCAAGGAAGAGTACTGTTACTTTAGAGATTTATTACTCAAGTAAAAGTAAGGAGTAGTCACCCAAATATTAAATTGAGTAAAAGTAAAAAGTATGTTGTGAAAAAACTACTCAAGTACTGAGTAACTGATGAGTAACATACACACACATATCATATATATATATATATATATATATATATATATATATATATATATATATACATATATATATATATATATATATATATATACTGTATATATATATACTGTATATATATATATATATATATGTATATACATACACATATACACATATATATATATATATATATATATATATATATATATATATATATATATATATATATATATATATATATATATACACACACATATATACACATATATATATACATACATTGATATAGACAGTATATAATTTATATTTATTTATTTTGCCGTTTTTGTTTACATGTTAAAGGTGTTTTAATGAATATACATGCATGTTTAACACATATAGATTCCTTTCTTTCATGAAGACAAGAATATAAGTTGGTGTATTACCTGATTCTGATGAATTGCATTGATTGGAATCAGACAGTAGTGATGATAACGTCCACGTTTTCAAATGGAGGGGAAAAAAAGTTCCTCCTTTCTGTCTAATACCACATGAAAGTGGTTGGTTTTTGGCATCTTATTTGTCCAGCTTCCATATTCGTTTTTATACACTTTACAAGAAATACATTGGCGGCAAACTCCGTAGCTTGCTAGCTTGTTTGCGCTGGCTTTCGGAGACTCTTATTTTGAAAGCGCAGGCGCGATGGAGCGGCACTTTTATTGTGAAGACAGGAATTGTGCAGTCAGTCTTTAGGCTTTTGACGGGATGTACGGTTGAAGTAAAAAAGGGTCTTTTTTCCTTCACACTTTTGTTTGATTGATTGGAACTTTTATTAGTAGATGGCACAGTACAGTACATATTCCGTACAATTGACCACTAAATGGTAACACCCCAATAAGTTTTTCAACTTGTTTAAGTCAGGTCATGTGACCGCCTGGCTCTGTTTGATTGGTCCAACGTCACCAGTGACTGCATCTGATTGGTGGAACGGAGTGAACGTCACCAGTGACTGTATTTGTTGAAACGCAGGCACTATGAAGGTCTGTCTGACAGACCAAAACAAACAAAGCGTGCATGAACAGATCGATAAAGATTAGTAGCGAGTAGCGAGCTGAATGTGGATAAAAGTAGCGGAGTAAAAGTAGCATTTCTTCTCTATAAATATACTCAAGTAAAAGTAAAAGTATGTTGCATTAAAACTACTCTTAGAAGTACAATTTATCCCAAAAGTTACTCAAGTAGATGTAACGGAGTAAATGTAGCGCGTTACTTACCCACCTCTGGGTATTGGTATTCATTTTGTTAGTTTGGACGTTCAGCTGCACTTCTCATTCCAGTCACTAAGTAGAGTATGTTGTTGTTTTTTAACTAACTGCTGCCACCCATAACGTGAGGAGCTAAAAATATGACAAACACTATATGAAGTACATAGTGATATTCAGCCCTGTTTTGTACAGATATGAAAGTGAATAGGTGACTGTGAAAAAGGAGGATTTGAGTCATGAATGTGACAGCTGTAACCACTTCCTTGTGCCAATTGGTTATGATTTTGTTGAATTCTTTTTGACAAACTATCTTAGTGATCGGGAGGTGTCGGTAATTCATCTTAGCTGACGTCTAAACAAGGGGAAGTGAGCCGTGAGGATGGACAGAGGGAGTAGTGGATGGTGGGTGCGGGCGTGGTGGTGAGTGGGCGTGCTGTGCTTACGACAGGATATTTTGTCACCATGGTCACTGGTCGCAAATCAGCAGATGTTGTATTAGTGCATGTGGGCTCCAGCTCGCACACATGAAAGAGGAGCTGCCTGGTCGGGTTTGAAGTGCGGTGCCATGTGCGGTGGACGCCGACGCACACTCCAGACCACGTAAAATCTGAGGTAACTTTCCAGCCTTTGTGTTGAATCAATGTATATTTAGCTGGCTTAACAAACTAATAACAATAATAATGGATTAGATTTATATAGCACTTCTTTACAGTGCAAAGCCATTATCCAATCAATCCACATCCTCATATACGATGTACGAGAATGACAACTGTTAAACATTTATCATTATGGTGCTTTACAGCCGTTTTACCATCCATCCATCCATTTTCTACCGCTTATCCCTTACGGGGAGCTTATTCCAGCCGTTGTACCATTACTAATAAATACATATTTTTTGTTGACCATGGTTAATGTTAGAAAACATAGATAGAGCCCAAGAGCCACACACCCAGAGTGGGTGCCCACTTCCTCATGTGCACAGCCGCCTTCTCATAATAAGTGTTTTTGCGCGCCAACATGACATTTTTGCGCGCCAACATGACATTTTGGCGCGGGGAACGTTGCCCGCTATGGCCCGCGACCTTCCTTCGGAGTTCAGTCGACGAAAACGTGACAAAAGTTAAAAAAACATACACTCTGAACGTGGTCGACGTCAACTAACACAAGCGTATACAGGTAAAAGCCAGTAAATTAGAATATTTTGAAAAACTTGATTTATTTCAGTAATTGCATTCAAAAGGTGTAACTTGTACATTATATTTATTCATTGCACACAGACTGATGCATTCAAATGTTTATTTCATTTAATTTTGATGATTTGAAGTGGCAACAAATGAAAATCCAAAATTCCGTGTGTCACAAAATTAGAATATTACTTAAGGCTAATACAAAAAAGGGATTTTTAGAAATGTTGGCCAACTGAAAAGTATGAAAATGAAAAATATGAGCATGTACAATACTCAATACTTGGTTGGAGCTCCTTTTGCCTCAATTACTGCGTTAATGCGGCGTGGCATGGAGTCCATGAGTTTCTGGCACTGCTCAGGTGTTATGAGAGCCCAGGTTGCTCTGATAGTGGCCTTCAACTCTTCTGCGTTTTTGGGTCTGGCATTCTGCATCTTCCTTTTCACAATACCCCACAGATTTTCTATGGGGCTAAGGTCAGGGGAGTTGGCGGGCCAATTTAGAACAGAAATGCCATGGTCCGTAAACCAGGCTCGGGTAGATTTTGCGCTGTGTGCAGGCGCCAAGTCCTGTTGGAACTTGAAATCTCCATCTCCATAGAGCAGGTCAGCAGCAGGAAGCATGAAGTGCTCTAAAACTTGCTGGTAGACGGCTGCGTTGACCCTGGATCTCAGGAAACAGAGTGGACCGACACCAGCAGATGACATGGCACCCCAAACCATCACTGATGGTGGAAACTTTACACTAGACTTCAGGCAACGTGGATCCTGTGCCTCTCCTGTCTTCCTCCAGACTCTGGGACCTCGATTTCCAAAGGAAATGCAAAATTTGCATGGTTGGGTGATGGTTTGGGGTGCCATGTCATCTGCTGGTGTCGGCCCACTCTGTTTCCTGAGATCCAGGGTCAACGCAGCCGTCTACCAGCAAGTTTTAGAGCACTTCATGCTTCCTGCTGCTGACCTGCTCTATGGAGATGGAGATTTCAAGTTCCAACAGGACTTGGCGCCTGCACACAGCGCAAAATCTACCCGTGCCTGGTTTACGGACCATGGTATTTCTGTTCTAAATTGGCCCGCCAACTCCCCTGACCTTAGTCCCATAGAAAATCTGTGGGGTATTGTGAAAAGGAAGATGCAGAATGCCAGACCCAAAAACGCAGAAGAGTTGAAGGCCACTATCAGAGCAACCTGGGCTCTCATAACACCTGAGCAGTGCCAGAAACTCATCGACTCCATGCCACGCCGCATTAACGCAGTAATTGAGGCAAAAGGAGCTCCAACCAAGTATTGAGTATTGTACATGCTCATATTTTTCATTTTCATACTTTTCAGTTGGCCAACATTTCTAAAAATCCCTTTTTTGTATTAGCCTTAAGTAATATTCTAATTTTGTGACACACGGAATTTTGGATTTTCATTTGTTGCCACTTCAAATCATCAAAATTAAATGAAATAAACATTTGAATGCATCAGTCTGTGTGCAATGAATAAATATAATGTACAAGTTACACCTTTTGAATGCAATTACTGAAATAAATCAAGTTTTTCAAAATATTCTAATTTACTGGCTTTTACCTGTATATAAATGTGTTCACACGGTAATGAGGTGCTTTAATCGTGTATGCATTTGTGAAAATGCGTGATTTTTCCGTCTAAAGTCGGAATTCCGTCTTTTTTAATCTCGGGGGGAAAAAAATAATTATCTCCCGTTTTTCCGGGTTTTTTTCCCGACCCTAAATCAAGATTCGAGACATAGTTTATATTACGCCGTAGTTGATTGGTCACAAGGAACATATCGACCAATCAGGACATCTGTTATGAATGATGACGTTAATAACGTCATCATTCATAATGGTTATTACCGCCCTTTTCAATATGTAAACGATGTCGGTTCTCGAGAGAAAGGACGCTTTACGAGTAAAAGAAATTGATAAACATGTCAAAAATAAGTTTCGATGGGACTGGATGGAAAGGGAAATCACTGATACTGTTGGGAAGAAGGAAGTTACGACTTTGTTCGGTGATTTTATTCGGAAAATCGGCCGTCCCGGAAAGGTTTTGTGCACGTGGTGTCATGATAACATTGACTATGGATCACGAGGTTTCAAGGCTTTGGAAGTACATGCGAAATGCCAAAAACATATGAAACAACTTGAAGCAAGGTATGTTCTATTAATGATGTTTTCATGTCTTTAAACACTAGAATATTTTCTTCAAATGGTGCTGTCTTTGTTCATTTTAGCATGTTAAATTGGTGAAAAACCAGGAACTTCGGGGGGCGTCCCCCAGACCCCCGGGAATTTTTTCAGTCGTTTTCATTGTGGTCAAATCACATGCCTGTTTAGATAATAAAAAATGAAATGTGATAAATCTATGGATAAAAAGCAGAGCCTGGCGACGCATGCGCGTTTATCGTAACTCTCTCTCTCTCTCTCTGTCTCTGCCCCTCCCTCACCAATGTTGCTGCATTTGTTTTGTTTTTAACCCCTTCTTAACCCTGAACGTACATTGAAAATACACGCAACCATAACTCAAAATGCCGGACATTTGAGGTATTTAAGAAACTCCGCCCTGACAGCCCCGCAAAAGAGGACATGTCCGGTGAAAAGAGGACGTATGGTCAGTCTATCGTAGCCCGTTAGCTGCTAGCATGCCGTGTGTTGTGCATTGTTTACACAAGGTGCGTTACGCTACTTAATATGTCCGTGTGGAAACTCGTTCGGTACACCTCCGAACCGAACCGGAACCCCCGTACCGAAACGGTTCAATACAAATACACGTACCGTTACACCCCTAGCTGTTAGCAAAGAAAAATCCATATGTTAGCCACACAGTCTTATAAGCCGCAGGGTTCAAAGCTGTCATGATCCGTTACCCGGATCATGGCATGATTTATGTTGGTTATGTTTCTGTTTTAGTCTGTTTCCTGGGTGCACACTCTTTCCCTGTTTACTGTTGGTTTCCATGGGCACTGATTCTCCTCACCTGTCTTAGTTTTGCAATTAGTGTGTCCCACCAGGTGTTTTGGTTAATCACTCCCCTTTATAGTTTCCTGTCACCCAGCAATAGTTGCTGGGTCAATGTTTGCTTTATGCAACATTTACGTTCCCCTGGTTTTCTCCTCGCTTTTTAGATTATTCTGCCGTGCAGCATTCCCCGTTTTTCACCCTTGGTGACATTTTGGTTTTTGTTTAGCTCCACGCTTGCTAGCGTCCTCTGTTTTGTAATTTTGATCCTGCCTTAAAATAATTAAAAAATAACTTAAATCTTACCTGCACGCCGCTCCTGCTTGTCTTCTGCCTTGGAAGGAACACGACAATCTCAGCCATGCGCCCAAGACGTAACAAAAGCGCTGGAAAAAGGTAGTGGCTTATAGTCTGGAAAATACGCTAATGAGGAAAAAAAGGTGAACATTTCATACAAAATGTTATTAAAATACTACAAACATTATTTATCAAAACGTAGGGCGAGCTTTGTATTATAAGTGACAAAATGCAATAAAATACATGTTTTGTTACTGTATCGATTATTTGGGTTGGCAGATAATCTCCTTTTTTGCACATACTGCGGGTACCTCACTTTTCATTAGTAACCTGTTCCACTAAGTCAGACTGAGACCAAATCGAACAAAAACCAAAGCGTTTTTGAGTTTGAGTTTATTTCGAACATGCAAGTACCGTATTTTCCGCACTATAAGGCGCACCGGATTATTAGCCGCACCTTCAATGAATGGCATATTTCATAACTTTGTCCACCAATAAGCCGCCCCGGACTATAAGCCGCGCCTACGCTGCGCTAAAGGGAATGTCAAAAAAACAGTCAGATAGGTCAGTCAAACTTTAATAATATATTAAAAACCAGCGTTCTAACAACTCTGTTCACTCCCAAAATGTACGCAAATGTGCAATCACAAACATAGTAAAATTCAAAATAGTGCAGAGCAATAGCAACATAATGTTGCTCGAACGTTAATGTCACAACACACAAAATAAACATAGCGCTCACTTTCTGAAGTTATTCTTCATTCATAAATCCCTCGAATTTTTCTCCTTCGGTGTCCGAATTGAAAAGTTGGGCGAATGTCGTCCGGCGCTGCCTCCCTGTCTTAGTGAAGGTGTGTTCGCCTTCGGTCATCCATTGTTCCCACGCAGTTAGCAGTCTAGCTTCGAATGCCCTGTTGACACCAATATCTAGCGGCTGGAGGTCTTTTGTCAATCCACCCGGAATGACGGCGAGTATTGAATTAAGCGCGTAAGCGTGTCTCTTAATGTGATGTTATGAGCTAGCAAATATAACAACTACACTACCCAGCATGCAACGATAGTGACGAGCATGCGCGGTGGCCCTGAGAAGCGTTGTTGTATGCTGGCAGTTAGAATGTGGTTATGAGCACGCTGTGAGTAAACGTTGAGAACTCAGTTAACACGCCTCGTCTGCATTATTTATAATTAGACAGACAACACACTTAATAGGAGCCATTTTGGGGTCTTTACATAAACACACAAATGGAAATGAAACGTCACATATCCCAGCATGCACCGCGTGCTTCTTCTTCTTCCGGGGCGGGTGGTTGCTTACAGTAGAAGAAGAAGCGCTTCCTGTTCTATGGGGGCGGGTGCTTACCTTGGCGGTTGCTTGCGTAGAAGAAGAAGCGCTTCCTGTTCTACCGGGAAAAAAGATGGCGGCTGTTTACCGAAGTTGCGAGATCGAAACTTTATGAAAATGAATCGTAATATTAATCCATATATAAAGCGCACCGGGTTAAAAGCCGCACTGTCAGCTTTTGAGTAAATTTGTGGTTTTTAGGTGCGGCTAATGGTGCGGAAAATACAGTATACAACATGATACATCACAATCTCCAGTTTCTCTTTTCAACATGTTGGAAAAGGAGTAGGAAGAAGCAGAGCTTATTTAATCCTACCCCTTTTCTTTTACATAACAGTTGCTAAAACTTTTTGTTCACTTCCTGTTCTCAATTTATTCACAATATACTCCATAAGTAATCACACTAAAATAAGTAAATAAATGATAATTGGTGAAGTAAGTTACATTTCATATGTTGAGATAAGTAAGATTAGTGAGTGAAAGAATGGATGAGTTAAATAAATTCAGAATGTTTATCGTGGTTCTTCTTCTTTGTACTTTGTAAACACTTTAAGTTTGAAGAGTTTCTTGAAGTGGATCATATTAGTACATTGTTTGATTGCTTTGCTTAATCCATTCCATCATTTAATTCCACATACTGATATACTGAAGGTCTTAAGTGTTGTACGTGCATTAGAGATGCGCGGATAGGCAATTTATTTCATCCGCAACCGCGGCAGAAAGTCGTCAACCATCCGCCATCCACCCGATGTAACGTTTGATCAAAACTGCATCCGCCCGCCATCCGCCCGTTGTTATATATCTAACATTAAAAAAAAAAAAAAAAAAAAGGGTGAAAACTACGCGAATTGCACCTTGTGCAGACAAGATTTTTCGATCGGACACGGAGGAATTAGCGATGTAAAAGACCACGTTGGGACAAAAAAACACAAGTCTAATGCCGTTGCTAGCGATACAAGTGGAAAACTTTCGACGTTTTTCGTCGCCCAAACAGATTCTTTGGATGTGATAAATGCCGAAGTTTTATTTACGGAGGCAATAATTGAGCATGGACTTCCAATCGCACTGGCTGATCACATGGGACAGTTAATAATGTAATGCAACCTTTAAAAATCATTACGCGGTGATCGCGATCCCAAAAATAAACTTTTCTTGCATGATAATGTCCAGAAAAATTCGCTTTATATTACTATAGAGTCCTTTTAACGAATGAGTTTGATGGTTTATCACAAACCTTAAATGAAAGAAGTCCTTAATTGTTCTCCTGCACCATGGCCTTGCTTCGTGTTTGGTGCGCCATCCTGTCGGCTGTATTTCACAGCACGACATACTGTTAAAAGTGTTTATACTATTTATACTTTCAATTAACAAATTGAAGTCTTGTGAAAGGTTGACAGGATAACTGGCATTAACTGTCAAAATAATTTCAAACTATTGAAGTTAGCTTACAGAATAAACATGTCAATCAACCCATATGATTTTTGCTGTAATATTTTTGTTTTGAAAAGTCACTGTGACTGATAGAAAAGTGATGGTTTTAGCAACATTTTAACCTGTCTGAATGCTAATAATCATTTTGCGTCGGGGGGCGAAGCCCTGAACCCTCCACCAGGACTTTGTCCTGGACCTACCGGGGCCTGCGGCCCTTGGACCCTGGCTACTAGGTTTTTCTGATTTAAAAGTTGGCAGGTATGGTGAGGTTATAAAGCTTTTGCCTGTTAAAGAAAGGAGACTGATCCAACGCAGCACAGACTTGCGCGTGCCACGCTGTCACGACCCAGACGCACACCAGTGCGCAATCATATGGGAGCCGCGCTGAGCGCACCTCCAAGCGCGTCTCGCTGCCGGCGGCGGCCAGGTATGGGCCCACGCTCCAGCGCCATCCATTTTCAGGGCTAGTTGATTCGGCAGGTGGGTTGTTACACACTCCCTTAGCGGGTTCCGACTTCCATGGCCACCGTCCTGCTCTCTATATCAACCAGGGTGAGCCCCACCCCTTTCGTGAGCGCACTGCCACCCCTGTTACGCGCCCCCGGCAACAGGGGTGGCAAGCAGGTAAGCTGCGCGGGCGGAGCGCGCGGAGTGACCCCTGTTACGAGCCCCCGGCCACGGGGGTGGCGGGCAGGTAAGCTGCTTACCTGCTGCGCGTGACGCCGGCCGCGGCGAAAGCGGACGAGGCGGGGTGTCGGTGCGGTGGGCGCGGTGGTGACCCTGGACGTGCGTCGGGCCCTTCTTGCGGATCGCCTCAGCTACGGCTCCCGGTGGGGCCCTCTCGGGGGAAGGGGCCTCGGTCCCGGACCCCGGCGAGGCGTCCCTTCTCCGCTCCGTAAAAGTGTCCATCTCTTTTCTTTTTTCTTCTTCTGTTGTGGCATATGCAGCAGGTGCCTGCTCGTTTTTCGTATGTGGGTAACAACATTTAACTATGTATATATATTTCCCAATTGGTTTAACTGCCACCCGCAAAAAAAAAAACAAAAAAAAAATCTAATTAATCCGCCCGACCCGACCCGCGAGCGGATAAAATCTTATTTTTTTAAATTTCATCCGCCCGATCCGCGGATAATCCGCGGACTCCGCGGTTGTGTCCGCAAACCGCGCATCTCTAACGTGCA